>NC_060270.1:100651893-100769457 GCF_021613505.1 Equus quagga | reverse complement strand
TTTTGATTTGCATTTCCCTGATGTTTGGTGATGATGAGCATCTTTTCATGTGTCTATTGGCCATCTGTATATCTTCTTTGGAGAAATGTCTGTTCATGTCCCTTGCCCATCTTTTGATCGGGTTGTTTTATTTTCTGTTGTTGAGCTGTGTGAGTTCTTTATATATTATGGAGATTAACCCTTTGTCGGATATATAACTTGTAAATATTTTTTCCCAACTAGTGGGTTGTTTTTTTTGTTTCAATCCTGTTTTCCCTTGCCTTGAAGAAGCTCTTTAGTCTGATGAAGTCCCATTTGTTTATTCTTTCTATTGTTTCCCTCATCTGAGGAGTTATGGTGTCTGAAAAGATCCTTTTGATACTGATGTCAAAGAGTGTACTGCCTATATTCTCTTCTAGAAGACTTACTGTTCAACATTCCAGTTTTTACGTGTTACCATACATATATGCCCTTTTACCCCTTTCGCCCTCATTTCACTCCCTTCTCCTCTGGTAACCACCAATCTGTTCTCCTTATCTACGTGTTTGTTTATCTTCCACATGTGAGTGAAATCATACAATAGTTGTCTTTCTCTGTCTGACTTACTTCACCTAGCATAATACCCTCAAGGTCCACCCATGTTGTTGAAAATGGGATAATTTTGTCTTTTTTTATGACTGAGTAGTATTCCATTATATATATGTACACCACATCTTTATCCATTGCTGGGTTGATGGGCACTTGGGTTGCTTCCATAACTTAGCTATTGTGAATAGTGCTGCAGTGAACATAGAGGTGAATATATCTTTTTGAATTATTGATTTCAAGTTCTATAGATAAATACCCAGTAGTGGAATAGCTGGGTCATTTGGAATTTCTATTTTTGATTTTTTGAGAAATCTCCATGCTGTTTTCCATAGTGGCTGCACCGGTTTGCACTCCCACTAGCAGTGTATGAGGGTTTCCTTTTCTCCACATCCTCTCCAACACCTGTTATTTCTTGTCTTGTTAATTATAGCCGTTCTGACGGGTGTGAGGTGATATCTTCATTGGAGTTTTGATTTGCATTTCCCTAATAAATAGTGATGTTGAATATCTTTTCAAGTGCCTGTTGGACATCTGTAGATCTTCTTTGGAAAAATGTCTGTTCAGATCCTCTGCCTGTTTGTTGATTGGGTTGTTCATGTTTTTTTTGTTGAGTTGTACAAGTTCTTTATGTATTTTAGAAGTTAACCCTTTGTTGGATATATGATTTGTAATTATTTTCTCCCAGTTGGTGGGTTGTCTTTTCGTTTTCTTTCCTTTGCCATGCAGAAGCTTTTTAACTAAAAAATCTAGACTAAAAAAAAATATTCGTTTGCTTTTTGTTCCCATTGCCTGAATAGACATGGTATTCAAAAGGATACTGCTAAGACCAATGTCAAAGAGTGTACTGCTTGTATTGTCTTCTAAGAGTTTTATAGTTTCAGGTCTTACATTCAAGTCTTTAGTCCATTTTAATTTTTTGTGTATGGAGTAAGATAATGGTTTACTTTTACTCTTTTGCATGTGACTGTCCAGTTTTCCCAACACCATTTTTTGAAGAGACTTTCCTTTATCCATTGTATGTTCTTGGTTCCTTTGTCAAAGGTTAGCTATCCATAGATGTGTGGTTTTATTTCTGGGCTCTCAATTCTGTTCTGTTAATCTGTGTGTCTGTTTTTGTGCCAGTGCCATGCTGTTTTGATTACTATAGCTTTGGAATGTATTTTGAATTCAGGGAGTATGGTAACTCCAACTTTGTTCTTTTTTCTCAGGATTGCTTTGCCTATTCAGAGTCTTTTGTTGTTCCATCTAAATTTTAGGATTCTTCTGTTTCCTACGAATGTCATGGGGATTCTGATTAGGATTAGATTGCTTTAGATAACATGGACATTTTAACTATGTTTATTGTTCCAATCCATGAGCATGGAATATCTTTCTATTTCTTTATGTCTTCTTCAGTTTCTTTCAGTAATGTAGTTTCAGTGTGTAAGTCTTTCAAAAATATGGAACTCTTCAATTTTAGTATACGTGCTGCCAAAATGAGCTCTAAGTATTTTTTTTTAAAGATTTTATTTTTTTCCTTTTTCTCCCCAAAGCCCCCCCATTACATAGTTGTATATTCTTCGTTGTGGGTCCTTCTAGCTGTGGCATGTGGGATGCTGCCCCAGCGTGGCTCGATGAGCAGTGCCATGTCCGCGCCCAGGATTCAAACCAACGAAACACTGGGCCACCTGCAGCGGAGCATGTGAACCCAACCACTTGGCCACAGGGCCAGCCCCTATTAAGTATTTTTTTAATCTTATGATCTTTGTCTCAAATAGTTACTTGAATTGAAAGTTTTGAACATGTGTTTGCATATTAGGGTCCTAGGATATGAATGAAATATGAAATATAATTTTATTTTAGTGAATATTTTGTTTCCTCTTATGTAAAGATATCACACATGTGATACTTACATATGTCAAAGAAAAAGGTACAGAAAGAACTGAAAAAAACCTACAATACTTTGCTTCTAAAACAACCGAAATGAGAGAAAAGCAACTCTTAGACATTGAATAGAAGTTTTTATGCCCTCTGTAGAAGACTTTTGTTTTTTTGCTAGCAGAACCAAATGTGGAATTTAAGCTTTGTTGACAGCAAAATTGGCATACACTATCTTTGCAATATTCCTAACTTATTTTATGCAGGAAAATAATGGAATAGAAAAGAAGTGAATGGAAAAGAAATGAACAGAAATTATTAATACAAGGTAGATGAAAAAAGGAAAAATGCTTTTAAGAAGGATAGCATGTAAAGTAGATTTTTAAAATACAGATACCACTATTAAAATTTACATTGTAATTTTTAAAGTAGTAATTAAAAGAACATTTCCCTTTTTTCCTGAATCTTTAAGAAAAATTTTGAATTTAGCATCCCATCAATTCATACAGATGAATGAGTAAATTACCTTTATTTATGAAAAAAAATGATATAGGTCCTCAGTCCTTAAGAATGGGACCATATATTCCTGTTAAAAATCAAGTGATAATGCTTCCAGTTTCTGGGTTCCACATGTAAGGAGCTTGGATGTCCCAACTTCATGCTGAAACAAGTAAAAAGCTGAACAGACTGAAAAATCACCAACTCTCCTTAGATCTGTAAGAGGTGGGAGGGCACAAGGCAAACCGCTACCCCCAAAATTTGAGAAACAGGCAAATACTGATGGTTGCAGCATACAGGGGCAGAGACTCAGGAGCAGAAACTACCACAGGAACTAGTGCTTGGGTAGGAAAACCTAGAACTTAATTGATGAATGTCTGGAGGCTCACTGTGGACAAGTCTGAGAGTTAAAAACTCTAGGGAGACCTAGTCATAAGGGGGATCCCACAATATTGTGAGATTCACCTCCAGGAACTTGACCATATTACCACAGTAAATTTCAGAGAAAAATCCCCTCAGACTTCTGGCAAGGGGGAGAGGGGAGGAACCATTTTGAAATAAACCAGAGCACTCTATTCTTAGCAAAACCTGCCTTCAGGAGAAACTAGTTAACTAGAGCTTAACTGACCTCAGGAGGAAACCCAACTCCAGCCAGCTCTAGCCGTTCTGTCCCACCTCAGGGGGTGGAAAAATACTGAGAAACTTGTGAAGTTCACAGTCCAGAGGCATTGGCTCACTAAAAGACTGAGACCTAATCATGATCCTATAGAACACTTCCCTTTCTCTCGATCCTCACCACTACGTTACTAAAGGCCTATTTATAGCACTTCCTTTTACTCAGTCTGTTGTGTTTCGCTATCAAGAAAAAAGTACAAGGTACCAAAAGGCAAAAAACACAATTTGAAGAGACAGAGCAAGCCTCAAAACCAGTTGTGGCAGATGTTGGAATTATCAGAATAGGAATTTAAAACAACTATAATTAACATGCCAAGGGCTCTAATGGATGAAGTATACAGCATACAAAAACAGCTGGGCAATGTATGCAGAGATGATGGAAACGCTAATAAAGAACCAATATGAAAAGCTAGAGATAAAAAACACTGTAACAGAAATGAAGAATATGTTATTTTATTTTATTATTTTTTTTTAAAGATTGGCACCTGAGCTAACAACTGTTGCCAATCTTCTTTTTTTCCCCCTGCTTTTTTCCTCAAATCCCCCTAGTACATAGTTGTATATTTTAGTTGTGTGTCCTTCTACTTGTGGCATGTGAGATGCCACCTCAGCGTGGCCTGATGAGCGGGGCCATGTCCACGTCCAGGATCCGAACCAGCGAAAACCTGGGCCGCCGAAGCCGAGAGTGTGAACTTAACCACTCAGACACGGGGCCGGCCCAAGAATATGTTTGATGGGTTTATTAATAGACTAGTCCTGGCTGAGGAAAGAATCTCTGAGCTAGAGGATACATCAGTAGAACCCTTGAAAATGAAAAATCAAAGAGAATAAAGACTAAGAAAAAAAACCGGAACAGAATATCCAAGGACTGTGGAACAACTAGAAAAAGAGAAGAAAGAAAGGAACAGAAGAAATATTTGAAAGAATAATGATTGAGAATTTCCCCCAAATTAATGTCGGACACAAAACCACAGATCTGGGAAGCTCAGAGAACACCAAGCAAGATCAATGTCCAAAAAATTACACTTTGGTATATCACTTTCAAATTACAAAAAAATCAAAGATAAAGAAAAAATCCTGAAAGAAGCCAAAATTAAAAATCACTTTACTTATAGGAAACAAAGGTAAGAATTATATCCAACTTCTCTTCAGAAGCTTATGCAAGCAAGAACAGAGTAGACTGAAATATTTAAAGTGTTGAGAGAAAAAACTCACCAACTTAGTATTCTGTAACATGTGAAATTATGTTCGGAACCAAAGGAGAAATCGACATAGAAAAATTGAGGAAATTTGTTGCCAATAAACCTGGCTTGCAAAAAATGTAGAAAGAAGTTCTTTATAGAGAAGGAAAATCCCATGTTCAGAAAGTCAGATCTGTAGAAAGAAAGGAAGAGCATTTAACAAGGAAAAAGTGAAAGTAAAATAAGAATATTTTTCGTATTCTTAATTGATCCAACGGATAGCAGTTTGTTCAAAATAATAGTACCAAGAATATATTAGATTGTGTATACTTATTTAAATGTCTTATGTATGTGTATATATATGTTTATGTACGTTTATATATAAGTGAAATGAATAACAGCAATGACACAAGGGACTGGATGAAGGAATTAGGATTATTTTGTTATTATGAGATATACTTCCTGTGAAGTGGTGTAGTAATATTTGAAAGTGAATTTGGATTAGTTGTAAATGTATGTTGAAAACTCTGGGGAAACCAGTAAAAAAAAGCAAAAAAAAAAACACCTATAAATGATATACTAAGAAAGAGGAGAAAATAGAATTATGTGAAATGCTTAATTAAAACCACAAGAATGCAGGAAAAGAGTAGAAGACCAAAATACTAACAAAGAACAAGGACAACAAATAGAAAACAGTAATGAATATGGTAGATATTAATACAGCTATATCACTAACCACTTTGAATGTCAGTGGTCTATATGCACCAATTAAAAGATAGAGATCACCAGATGGATGAACAAACAAGACCCAACTATATGTTGTCTATAAAAAAACCCGCTTTAAATATAAAGAAACATATAGATTAAAAGTAAGTGGATGGAGAAAAACATACTATGCTAACACTAATCAAAAGAAAGCAGGAGATAGCTGTTTTAATTTCAGACAAAGCAGACTTCAAAGTAAGGAAATTTATCAGAGTTGAAGAAGATTAGATAATGATAAAGGGGTCAATTCTCTAAGAAGATATAACATTCTTAATGTGTATGCATCTAACAACAAAGTATCAAACTACATGAGGCAAAAATTGATAGAACTGCGAGGAGAAATAGATGAATTTATACTGTCATAGTTGGAGACTTCCATACTCCTCTCTCAGGAATGAACAGATCAGATCCAGCTGGCAGAAAATCAGTAAGGACATATTTGAACTCAACACCTTCAATCAACTGGATGTAATTGGCATCTATCAACTGCTTCATCCAAAATAGCAGAATTCACATTTTTCTCAAGCTCACAGGGAACATGCACTAGAAAACACACCTTAATGAATTTAAAAGAGTGCAAATCATACAATGTCTGCTCTCAGACCATAATGGAATTAAACTAGGAATCAGTCACAGAAAGACAGCTAGAAAATCTCAGAATCCACAGAGATTAAACAACACACTTCTAAACAACATGGGTCAAGAAGAAATCTGAAGAGAAATTTAAAAATATTTTGAGAGGTTGACCCTGTGGCCTAGTGGTTAAGTTTGGCATCCTCCGCTTCAGCAGCCTGGATTCATTTCCTGGCCTTGGGCCTACACCACTTAGCAGCCATGCTGTGGCAGCAATCCACATATGAGGTGGAGGAAGGTGGGCACAGATGTTAGCTCAGGGCAAATCTTCCTTAAGCAGAAAGAGGAAGATTGGCAACAGATATTAGCTGAGGTGAATCTCCCTCAGCAGAAAAAAAAAAAAAAATTGAGCTTAATGAAAAAGAAAACAACTTCGCAAAATTTGTGTGATACAGTGAAAGCTGTGCTGTCAGGAAATTTATAGCATTGAATGCATATATTAGAAAAGAAGAAAAATCTAAAATCAGAAAATTTCCACCTTAGGAAATAAGAAAAAGGAAGAGCAAATGAAATCTAAAGTAAGCAAAAGAAAAGAAATTAGAAGAATTAGGACAAAAATCAATGAAATTGAAACCAGGAAATCAATTGAGAAAATCAATGAAGCCAAAAGCTGGTTCTTTGAAAAGATCAATAGAATTGATAAGTCTCTAGCCAGGCTAACAAAGAAAAAAGAGAGACCACAATTTACTAATATTAGAAATCAAAGATAGGACATCACTACAGATTCCCTTAAAATTGAGAGAATAATAAAGGACTTCTGTGAATAACTCTATGCCCATAAATTTGATTACCTAGATGAAATGGACCAATTCCTTTAAAGACACCCCATCTTTCAAAACTCACAAAGAAATAGATCATCTCAATAGGCCTATATCTAGTAAAGAAATTGAATCAATAATTCATAACCTTCCAAAGAAGAAAGCACGAGGCACACATGGGTTCACTGGTGAATTCTACCAAACATTTGAGAAAGAAATCATACCAATTCTCTACAATCTCTTTCAGAGGATAGAAGTAGAAGGAATACTTTTAAAAAAAAATTTTTTTAATTGAGTTCATAATAGTTTACATCAATGTGAGATTTTAGTTGTACATTATTTCTTGACTGTCACACATAGTGCTCCCCTTCATCCCCTGTGCCCCGCCGAACCCCCTTCCCCTGGTAGCCACTGAACTGTTTTCTTTGTCCATGTGTTTGTTCGTATTCCACATATGAGTGTCTTTTTTATGACTGAGTAGTATTCCACTGTGTGTGTGTGTGTGTGTGTGTGTGTGTGTGTGTGTGTGTGTATCTATCTTTATCCCAATCATCATCAGTCACTGGGCACTTGGATTGTTTCCATGTCTTGGCTATTGTGAATAGTGCTGCAACGAACATAGGGGTGCATATGTTACTTTGGATTGTTGATTTGAAGTTGTTTGGGTAGATACCCAGTAGTGGGATAGCTGGGTCGTATGATAGTTCTATTTTTAGTTTTTTGTGGAATCTACATACTGTTTTCCATAGTGGGGTGGCTGCACCAGTTTTCGTTTCCATCAGCAGTGTATGAGGGTTCCCTTTTCTCCACACCCTTCCCAAAATTTGTTATTTTTAGTCTGAGTGATGATAGCCATTTTAACAGGCGTAAGGTGGCATCTTAGTGTAGTCTTGATTTGCATTTCCCTGATGCTTAGTGATGTTGAACATCTTGCAGAGGGAATATTTCTTAACTCACTCTCACCACTATACACCTGTAAGAATGGCCAAAATCTGGGACACTGACAAACCAAATACTGATGAGGATGTGGAACTGCAGGAGCTCTCGTACGGTGCTGGTGGGAATACAAAGTCGTAAAGCCACATTGGAAGACAGTTTCTTACAAAACAAAAATGATTTCTTAGAAAATGAAACAGTCTGACCATATAATCCAGCAATCTCACTACTTGTTATTTACCTAGAGGAGTTGAAAACTTATGTCCATACAAATACCTGCACGTGAATGTTTATAGCAGCTTTATTCATAATTGCCAAATCTTGGAAGCAACCAAGATGTCCTTTAGTAGGTAAAAGGATAAGTACACTGTAGTACATCCAGGCAATGGAATATTACTCAGTGGTAAAAAGAAGTGAGCTATCAAACCATGACATGGAGGGAACTTAAATACATACTGCTAAGTGAAAGAAGCCAATCTGAAAAGCCTACATATTGTGTGATTGATTCCAAGTATATGACATTCCGGAAAAGGCAAAACCATGCAGACAATGAGAAGATTACTAGTTGCCACAATAGGAGCTGGGAGAGATGAAGAGGCATAGCAGAGAGGATTTTTAGGGCAGTGGAAATGTTCTTTATGATATTATAATGATGGATATATGTCATATACTTTTGTCCAAACCCATGGAATATACAACACTAAGAGTGAACCCTGAAGTAAACAGTGGACTTTGGGTGATAATTATTTGTCAATGTAGGTTCATCTTTGGTAAAAAAAAAAAAAAGTACCAATTTGGTGAGTGATGGTGACAATGGGAGAAGCTATTCATGTGTGGAGCTATTCCTGTGTGGTGGCAGGGGGAAATATTTGTACTGTCCTCTCAATTTCATTTGTAAAACTGCTCTTAAAACATAAAAAATCAAGAAATATATTAGAACAACCTTCATTATTACTAACAAAAAATTATTGTTTAGAGAAAAAATAAAAATTTAGCATATTCTATGTTTGCATCTGTAAATGAATGCACTCTTTTAATATATACACTGTAAAATGTATAGATACATTTTGTTTTATAATAAACATGTTTTTTGCTTGGTCACTGTTATTCTAACATTATTCACATTTAGATTTGATTTGTAGAAAACTTTATGATATTCTTTTTGATTGCCATTGATTAGAAATATTTTTTTGTAGTTTCTATTAAAAACTAAGCATTGCTTTATTTAGCACATCAAAATTGTTTTGTATTTTATTTATTTTTTTCTGCTTTTTCTCCCCAAATCCCCCCAGTACATAGCTGTATATTTTAGTTGTGGACCCTTCCAGTATGTGAGACACCGCCTCAACATGGCCTTGTGAGCGGTGCCATGTCCACGTTCAGTATCCTAACCAGCCGAACTCTGGGCCGCCAAAGTGGAGCATGCGAACTTAACCACTTGGCCACTGGGCTGGCCCCGAAGTTTTGTATTTTAATCAAAATTTGTTTGCCACTTAAATTTACTCTAACATTATTCATAATTAGTAGAGCACACGTTTAATTTAACCACAATATCTAAATAACATCTAGAATATATATAGGTAGTATAAATTCTACTCCAACATCTTTTTCTAAGAAAAATTAGACAACACTTCTTTATGAGACTGAGAAATTTTTCGTCCTGTCCATTAGCGTTATGGACTGAATGTTTGTGTCCCCCCACACCAAAACTCATATATAGAAGCCCTAATCCCTAATGTGATGATACTAGGAAGTGAGACCTTTGGGAGAAATTAGGTTTAGATAATGTCATGATGATGAGACCCTCATAATGGGACAGTGCACTTATAAGAAGAGGAAGAGGGAAAGAGCCATATGAGCACACAGCAAGAAGGCAGCCGTCTACAAACCAGGAAGCAGAGCCTCACCAGACAACAAATTTATGAGCACCTTGATCTTGGACTTCTCAGCCTCCACAACTATGAGAAATACCTGTTGTTTAAGCCACCCAGTCTATGGTATTTTTGTTATAACAGCTCGAGCTAACTAAATAAAAGAGTATAAAATAAATAGGAATAAATAATGGTAGTAGTAAATAAATAGTATAAAAAGATTCTGTTAAATGGAGTTTACAATTAGAATTTATTTTTTTATAATTATTTTGCAAATTTTGAGTCTCATATTAGGAAAGCAAGTACAGGTAGTATCTTTGACTTGCTAGACTTTATAACTTAAATAATTAGTGTTTAGGGTAGAAATTGCCATCAACAAATAAATTGTTGGCTTCAATAGCAAGTAAAACAAAAATGATTCAAATATTTATTTTATATTCTAAATGTTTGAATAGCAACTTATTAACTTATAGAATCTTCATATGATTTAAAAGGAAGAAAATGACATTTAAAATTTTTATAGATGCCTGTTTTGAAAAAGGCATTTAAATGGTTAAGTTGAAGACATAGTTCATAGTCTAAATTTCTTAAAAATAGCCATTATTAGAGATTATTTTTTTTCAGATGCACTCTTGCTTCCTTTCCTTTCTTCTTGGGAAAGCTGTACAGTATTTTTTACATCTTGTGTTTAAATATAAAACATAGACTTTTCAGAATATATGCATAAAACTTTCTGTACATCGTTCACATTATCACAGATGTTAAAGATATGAGATAGAAATATACTATTAATACCAAATTCTCGAAGCTTTTTAAAAGAAACATTTATTGAAAAGGAGAGGGGCCGGACCCATGGCTGAGTGATTAAGTTTGCACACTCCGCTTTGGTGGCCCAGGGTTTCACCAGTTCGGATCCTGGGTGGGACATGGCACCGCTCATCAGGCTATGCTGAGGCGGAGTCCCATATGCCACAACTAGAAGGACCCACAACGAAAATATACAGCTATGTACTGGGGGATTTAGGGAGAAAAAAGTGAAAAAAAAAAAAATTGGCAACAGTTGTTAGCTCAGGTGGCAATCTTTAAAAAATAAAGAAGGAAAAGGGAAACAACTGGCTGTCTAGCATTACTTACATTTGTGATCTAATTAAAATAAATTTACAGATAAATAAAGTATAATAAGTTTATTATTTTAAGGCAGTTGATAACACACAGAATTTGAAAACTTCATGCCCATATCCTTTACTGTATTATGTGGTTTCATAATTTAACACATGTATTCAGTATGCTTTTTGTTGACATTTTAAAAGTATCTTCGAATATTTTCCTGCTTTAAAAACTTAAAAAATTTTATTAGCATAACTTTACTAAGTGATTTACACTAGTAATGATAGATAGTATTGCCAGCTCATATGTTTCAGACTCAAGGGAAATTTTTTTTTTTTTTGAGGAAGATTAGCCCTGAGCTAACATCTGCCACCAATCCTCCTCTTTTTGCTGAGAAAGACTGGCTCTGAGCTGATATCTATGCCCATCTTCCTCTACTTTATATGTAGAACACCTGCCAGAGCATGGTTTGACAAGCGTGTGTAGGTCCACACCTGGGATCTACACTGGCGAACCATGGGCTACCAAAGCGGGCCGTGTGACCTTAACCCTGCAGCACCACCATGCCAGCTCTCAAGAGAAAATTTAATGTTAACCACATTTTCACTACTTGACATCTTTAATTTTTGAACAATTTCTAAGGGTCCTTACATGTTTGGCTTTTTCTACTAGTACGGAGTTTGCATTGTAGCGCCATATGAATAAAAGTCCCAGGGCTGTTGACTCCTGTAGTTGAGGTGAGTAGCTAAGATCAATACGTAAGGTTCTAGGAATTCCAAGTTGATAGAATGCATTGAAATACCGGATGAATAAATTCCATTGTAGGCTTTGTGGGAGTCGCATTACCACTGGACCCAGAAGTAGGAGGGAGATTTAAGTAGGCAGAAAAAAAGTGAGAAGCAGCATTAGGGTGACTGATTAGTTAAAGGGCAGAAGTAAAATATTAAAGGACATTTTTCCACTGAAATTTATTCTAAGCTCCATGAAGAATACAATTTGAAAATTCAAAATTTGTTTCTAACTGTGACTTTTTAATAATAGTGTTGATGTGCTTGAGCCAACGTAAATATTGATTTAATTTTAACCCAAAAATCTCCAGTAAAGGGCATGCACTACTTTACAAGGGGTACTTGAGACTGTATGTCATCCCCTCTGAGGATACTGGGTATGTCTAACTCCATGCTATATTCCTTTCTCTGTCACCACATGCTACTTCTAATATCTGGGATAAGCAGAGGACAGTCCTTGTATGCTGTAGGCACTCAGTAAGTAAGAAACAAATGAGCGGACAAGGAGGTTTTGGGGTTTTATTTTTTACAAGTTGCTTAATGTAGTTAACTGGTAATTATCTGGTAGCAGTGTATATGCACTAAATATGTTTTGGACAGATAGAGTAAATATTGTCTTGTTGCTGAGAAGTCTTAAGTTCAAGATATTATTCAATTATATAAGAAATGTTACAGTATTAGAAATCCTTGAATTATCATTAATGCTTTTGGATACAATTGTAAAATGAATAGACAGATTTTAACTCCCAAAAACTATTAAGAAAGCAAGTGTTAATTCAGGGTAGTATTAAAAGTCAACTTAGCATTATATAGAAATATGATAGGAAGGAGTAAATGTTTTATTACATGAAGTAGTAGTGGCTCATATTAAAATATTTTTATATTAAGGAGAAAAAGTAGACTTTGCAATACTATATAATGTATAGAATTTGAGGGGCTGGCCCCGTGGCCGAGTGGTTAAGTTTGCACACTCCGCTGCAGGCGGCCCAGTGTTTCAATGGTTCGAATCCTGGGCGCGGACATGGCACTGCTCATCAAACCACGCTGAGGCAGCGTCCCACATGCCACAACTAGAAGGACCCACAACGAAGAATATACAACTGTGTACCTGGGGGCTTTGGGGAGAAAAAGGAAAAAAATTAAATCTTTAAAAAAAAAGTGTAAAAGAAAAGAAAAGAATTTGATAGAAAGGGCTAATCTTATGTATATATCAGTACCTTTTAGTAAAATATTTTTGTGTTGAGAAGAGTTGATTGTTGGAGTTACTCTTAGTTCATAAGATACCACAATGAGTGCTCTGACATTGGTGGTTAGCATAGTAACGTGTACTAAGCAAAATTACTATTGGTAATTTGCCTTGAATCTTTTCATTCTAATATTTTTAAGTATTTTGCAAACGCTAGTTAAACCTTGAAAACTTCTCTTATAGGTATTATCAAATTAATTACATATTTCATATGAGAAAACAACAGCTGAGAGATGCAAAGTTACTTAAGATCACGTTGTATTTACCTGATATAAACTGAGTAGTTCCAAATTCTCAGTAATCAACTCTAAGTCCTATATAAAATAAAATTAGTGCAGTACCACCTAAGGAATGCTATTGTAGGTCTAAGACTGAAAATATTGTCACAATTTAAAAAGATACATCTTTAGTAAAATGAGTATCCCAAGTTAATCTCTGCCAAGTATAAACAGATTTTATAAGATATTTGTATTTAAGGAAATAATGACTTCATTTGCTATTTTATTTTTAATATCATGATCATTAAGTTTTTCACATGGGCTCTGTTCTGGTAAGCAAAGCTCAAGAAAAGCCAAAAGTAGTGTAGACTGTGACTCATATACTCTTTCATATAAACAGTATGATAAATTACTAACTTACTAAACTTAACTGTTTAAAGAAAAATAATTTTCCTAGTGGAGAGTGAACTTTAAACAAAAGAACGTAGGGGTCAGCCTGGTGGCGCAGTGGTTAAATTCGCACATTCTGCTTCCATGGCCCGGGGTTCCCCAGTTTGGATCCCAGTGTGGACCTACGTGCTGCTTGTCAGGCCATGCTGTGGTAGGCGTCCCACATGTAAAGTAGATGAAGATGGGCACAGATGTTAGCTCAGGGCCAGTCTTCCTCTGCAAAAAAGAGGAGAATTGGCAGCAGATGTTAGCTCAGGGCTAATCTTCCTCAAAAAATAAATAAAAAATAATAAAATTAAAATAAACAAAAGAAAGTAACTCCTTTTGCATTTAAGACCTTTGCATTACTTTCTATTTTAATTTTTTTCTTCTACTGTTGTCATTACAGATTACATACCACAAGATCTATGAATGTTTGAATGTCATGGTAGGAGTACAGTATATTTAATAAGAATTCACCTTATACTATATTGATCATTAAGTCAATGAAAATTAACCAGTTGCAGTATTGTCCTCAAGCAGTATTACCATTGCTATGCTAAAGTAGACATACCCCAGATCATTAAGAACTCAACACTCCTTCATTTAGAAAAGATGAACAGACAAAATATTTACTAAAACATTAAAAGATTGATTGGATGACTGAAGTATTAGCAAATGCATTAATCAGAATCTCCCCACACATCCTCCAAAAAGCAATAAAGAAGAACAAATAAAACTACACATACCTCCTGACTTAACGTAACTAGAATACAGAGAAAGTTCAAACTTCAAATTATATGTAAGTAGAAAAATGAATGCCAAGTCCTAGCAAGCCATCATTCACACCAAGGGGCAAACCTTGCTGGAGAGCAAGGGTCGTCTGGGAAAAATTGCAAAGGACAAGAGGGGAACTAGTGACTGGTGTAAGATTGATCTAAAATCACTTCTAGGAAAAGAAATTCCTCCGTAAATACTGAACTAGTGTCCTGATGGATCAGAGCAGGCTACAGAAGAAGGACTTAGAGAGAGGCACTTTTGGAAAGGTCACTCTTTTGGAGAGAGGAGGGCAAAAAAGGAAGGGATAAGTACCCTTTGGAAACCAAACAGTTAAAAAAAAAAGAAGAAAGAAAAATTTCGAATCCTGCAAGACCAAATAATATTTTTAAAAATAGAAAGGCAAATCCAGGGACCAGCCCTGTGGCTGAGTGGTTAAGTTCACACACTCCACTTCGGTGTCCCAGGGTTTTGCCAGTTGGCATCCTGGGCACGGACATGGCACCGCTCATCGAGCCATGCTGAAGCAGCATCCCACATGCGACAACTAGAGGGACTCACAACTAAAAATGCACAACTATGTTTCAGGGGGCTTTGGGGAGAAAAAGGAAAAATAAAATCTTCAAAAAAAATTTAAAAAAAAAGAAAGGCAAATCACTCACACTGTCCTGTCCCCAAATCCAATCAGTGAAGGGACCATACTTTACTAAAAGCAGAAGACATTCTTGAACTGGGAATCTTGTAAACTGCCTCAGACAGCTAGTCCTGTTCAAGAAATGTGCAAGTGACAACAGTTTGAACTATCTAAAAGTAATTTAAAAAGAAAACGGAAAATGAAGATAAAGTTTAGTTGATGTGGCCAGCCCCATGGCCTAGTGGTTAAGTTTGGTGTGCTCCACTTCGAAGGGCTGAGTTCAGTTCCTGGTTGCAGACCTACATCACTTGTCAGCAGCTATGTTGGGGCTGTGACCCACATACAAAATAGAGGAAGATAGGCACAGATGTTAGCTTAGGGCAAATGTTCCTCTAGTAAAAAGAGGAAGATTCACAACAGATGTTAGCTCAGGCTAATCTTCCTCATCAAAGAAAAAATAAAAACTTTAGTTGATGAAAATATCCATTGCCTCCTGCCCCCCAAAAAACAGACATAAAGATAGACGTATGAATGTTTGTAATACAGTTGAAAGTCTAGAAATGAGCACTTACCTATATGGTCATTTTATTTTGACCAAGGGTGCCAGGACAATTCAATGGAGAAAGAAAGCTATTTTCAACAAATGGTGCTGGGAAAAATGGATATCAAAGTGTGAAGAATGCAGTTGGACCCATATCTCACACCATACACAAAAATTAACTCAGAATAGATCAAAGATGTAAATACAAGAACTAAAGCTGTAAAATTCTCAGAAGGAAATAGGTATTAATCTTCCTGATCTTGTATTCAGCAGTAGGTTTTTGAGATATGATACTTTCAGCAGCTTAATAAAAAGTAGATAAATTAGACATCATCAAAATTAAAAATTTTTGTGCTTCAGAAGACACCATCAAGAAAAGGAAAAGGTGGGCTGGCCCAGTGGCATAGTGCTTGGGTTCACAAGATCTGCTGCAGTGGCCTGGGATTTGTGGGTTCAGATCCTGGGCATGGACCTACATACTGTTCATCAGGCCATGCTCTGGTGACATCCCACATGCAGAATAGAGGAAGATTGGCACAGATGTTAGTTCGAGGAGAATGTTCCTCACCAGTAAATAAATAAGAAAGTGAAAAGACAACCTGCAGGAGAAAACTTTGTAAATTATATCTGAGGAAGGATTTGTTTCCAGAATATATAAAGAACTCTTACAAGATAACCTAATTTTAAAATGGGCAGAAGATTTAAATAGACATTTCTCCAAAGAGGACCTAAGAATGGCCAATTAAAAGATGCTCAATGTCATCAGTTACTAGGGAAATCAAAAGCAAAATCACAGTGAGATACTACCTCACACACAATAAGATGGCTGGATCAAAAGACAGACAATAACTCGCATTGGTAAGGTTGTTGAAAATTAGAACACTCATCCATTGTTGGTGGGAATCTAAAATGGTACAGCTGCTTTGGAAAAGAGTTTAGCAGTTCCTCAGAAAGTTGAATATAGTTACCATATGACTCAGCAATTTCGTTTCTAGGTATATGCTAAAAAGAATGGTAGATGCATGTCACAACAAAAACCTATACATGAGTGTTCATAGCAGCATTGTTCATGATAGCCAAAATATGGAAACAATGTAAATGTCTATCAACAGATGAATGATTAAATAAAGTATACCATATCTGTACAATGGAATATTACTCAGCGATAAAAGGAATGAAGTTCAAGAACAACATAAGCATCATGGTGGTGTGAGTTGTTCCCTTTGTCTTTCCCCTCTATGTTACAACTATGTGGACATTCATTAACCAGCAGAGGATTCCCTGCACAGCATAACAGGACATCTGAGAGACCCATGCAGCTGTGCATTTGAAGGTGAGTGGCCTGGATCCCTGGGAGACAGTGGAACTAGATGAGCGTGCTCTTCCCACTACCTGGCAGTAGTGATCTAGGTTGTCGGTCCTCCCACAGCAGCAGAAAGAGGAGGAGGGGACAGCCTGGGCCACATGAACACTTCGGGTGTTGTAGCCCAGCCCATGGGACTGCCTACTGTGCCACAGTAGCCCCACCCATGGGAATACTCCCCAGTGAGTGGTGTGGCTCAGCTCCCATGAAAGGGCCCCCACCAAGTGCAGCAGCTCAACCAAGATGTCCATGAATGCAGAGCTAGCCCCTGTATGAAAGACATCTCCCCTTCCCTCCCACCTAGTACACCGGCTTCACCAGTCCCCTGCCAGGCACAGTGGTCCCACATAAGAGCAACCCGCTGGCAGAGCACAGAGGCCTTCCCTGCACGTGAGTGCATGCCCTGCCAAGTGGCTTTGACCAGCACCCAAATGTAGAGAATCTCTAATGACACAACTTCCAGCACATGGTGCAGGATCAGAAAACACAGGTCCTCCCCCCGACCCAGCAATGGCAGGTGGAATTTGCAATGTGATACTACCACAAATGTGCTGACAAAGCATCACTTCATGAAACACCATAAAGAACTGCATTAACACTTCAGAGCAGAAGACAAATGACAAGTTTCCATAAACCAATCCTGAACTCACAGAATTTACAATCTAAATGACAGAGAATTCAAAATTGTTATCAAAGGAAACAACGAGTTAGAAGAAAACTCAAAAAGACAGGTCGCTGAGCTCAGGAATAAAATTCATGAGCAGAAAGAATAATTCACCAAAGAGATTTAAATTCCAAAAAAACAAATTCTGGATATGGAGAGCATGATTAATGAGATAAAAAATAATCTAGAATCCATAAAAAATATAGCTGACATCATGGAGAACAGAATTAGTGATTTAGAGGATAGAAATACAGAAATGTTTCAGGTGGAAGAGGAAAGAAAACTAAGATTTTTAAAACACGAAGAAGTTCTTTGAGAAATATCTGACTCAATTAGGAAAAGCAACATAAGGATCATAGGTATTCCATTGGGAGAAAGGAGGGAGAAAGGAGCAGAGAGCTTGTTCAAAAAAATAATAGCTGAGAACTTCCCAAGCCTGGGAAAGAAACAGGACTTACAAGTACATGAAGCCAATAGAACTCATAATTACATAAATGCAAAAAGACCTTCTCCAAGGCATATAATACTAAAACTGGCAAAAGTCAATAACAAAGAAAAAATATTAAGGGCAGCAAGGCAGAAGAAAATAACCTACAAAGGAACCCCTATTAGGCTTTCAGTGGATTTCTCACCAGAAACCTTACAGACTAGGAGAGAATGGAATGATATTCAAAATACTGAAAGACAAAAACTTTTAGCCAAGAGTGTTCTATCCAGCAAAAGTATCCTTCAGATATGATGTAGAAATAAAAGCTTTCCCAGATAAACAAAACCTGAAGGAGTTCATTGCCACTAGGCCTGCCTTACAAGACACATTGAAAGGTGTCCTTCCATCTGAATCTAAAAAGGAAAGGTTTGTAAAACATTGAGCAAGGAGATAAATAGGCAGAATCAGAAAATTGCAGCTCTACATCAGGATAGGTTAGAAAGCACTTAATTGTAACCTAAAAGACAAAGGGAAGGAAAGCATCAAAAATAACTATAAACACTTCAATTTATTCACAAACTCACAATACAGAAAAGAAGAATTTGTGAAAACAATAACTGCTTAGGAGAAGAGGAATGGGATGGAACCTGCTTAGGCTAATGAAGATAAGGAGTGATTAGAAAATGGCCCAGTGGCATAGTGGTTAAGTTTGCATGCTCTACTTTGGGGGCTTGGGTTCACAGGTTAGGATCCAGGGCATGGACCTAGCACTGCTATTCAAGCCATGCTGAGGCATCATCCCACATAGAGTAGGGGAAGATTGGCACAGTTGTTAGTTCAGCAACAATCTTCCTCATCCAAAAAGAGGAAGATTGGCAAAAGATGTTAGCTCAGGGCCAATCTTCCTCACAATAAAAGAAAAAGAAAAAGAAAATGTTCTATCTCATCTATGAAATGCTTTATGCAAACCTCATGGTAACCAATAAAAACGTTCAGAATGGAGCCACAAATCATAATTAAAGAGAAAACTGAGAAAACTTTCAAACTGAAATGGCACTCAGAAATACGAGGGAAGAGAAAGAAGGCAAATATAGAAGAACCATAAAACAAGAGACAAAATGGCAGTATTAAGCCTTCATATATCACTGGTCATTCTAAATGTAAATAGATTGAATTCTCCAATCAAAAGACACAGAGTGGTTGGATGGATTAAAAAAAAATATCCAACAATATGCTGCCTCCAAGAAACACATTTCAGCTCTAAAGACAAACAGGCTCAGAGTGAAGGCATGGAAGATGATACTCCAAGCAAAAGAAAGCAAGTGTTGCCATACATATATCTGACAAAACAGACTTCAAGATAAAAAAGACAATGAGAGACGAAGAGGCACAGTATATACTGACCAAATGGACATTCCACCAAGAGGACATAACACTTATAAATATATATGCACCCAACACAGGAGCACCAAAGTATATAAAGCAACTATTAACAGACCTAAAGGGAAAAAGTGACAACAACAAATAATGGTAGGGGACCTCAACACCCAGCTTACATCGATGGATAGATCATCTAGACAGAAACTCAACAAGGAAACAGTGACCTTAGATGAAACACTAGATCAGATGGACTTAATAAATATAGAACATTCTATCCAAAAAGAGCAGAATACACATTCTTCTCGAGTGCACATGGAACATTTTCAAACATAGGCCGTTTGTTGGGAAACAAGGTAAGCCTCAATAAATTTAAGATTGAAATCATATCAAACATCTTTTCTAACCAAAATGCTGTTAAACTACAAATCAACTACAAGAAAAAGACTGGGAAAGTCACAAATATGTGGAGAGTAAACATCATGCTACTGAACAACCACTGGATCAATGAAGAAATCAAAAAAGAAATCAAGAAATATCTGGAGACAAATGAAAATGAAAACACAACATACCACCTCTATGAGATACAGCAAAAGTGATTTTAAGATGGAAATTTATAACAATACAGACCTACCTCAGGATAGAAGAAAAATCTCAAATAAGTAATCTTAATCTACACCTAACAGAATTAGAAAAAGAAGAACAAACATAGCCCAAAGTCAGCAGAAGGAGGGAAATAATGAAAATTAGAGCAAAAATAAATGAAATAGAGACTAAAAAAACAGTAGAAAGGATCAGTGAAACTAAGAGCTGGTTCTTTGAAAAGATATACGAAATTTACAAACCCTTAGCCAGACTTACTAAGAAAAAAAGAGAAGGCTCAAATAGAGAAAATTAAAAGTGAAAGAGAAGAAATTACAATGGATACCACAGAAATACAAAGGATTATAAGAGAAATTTATGAAAAACTCTATGCCAGTAAATTGGACAACCTAGAAGAAGTCAATAAATTCTTAGACTCATACAACCTCCCAAAACTGAATCAAGAAGAAATAGAAAATCTGAATAGACCAATCACAAGTAAAGAGATGGAAACAGTAATCAAAACCTCCCAAAAAACAAAAGTTGAGGACCAGATGGCTTCTCTGTAGAATTCTACCAAACATTCAAAGAAGATTTATTACCTATCCTTCTCAAACTATTCCAAAAATTTGAAGAAGATGGAATGCTTCCTAACTCATTTTATGAGGCCAACATTACCCTGATACCAAAACCAGACAAGGACAATACAAAGAAGGAAAATTACACGCCAACATCACTAATGAGCATAGATGCAAAATCACTCACTGGAATTATGGCAAATCGAATACAGCAGTACACTAAAAGGATCCTACAACATGATCGAGTTGGATTTGTAGTAGGGACAGAAGGATGGTTTAGCATCTGCTAATCAATTAATGTGATACACCTCATTAACAGAAAGAGAAATAAAAAACAGATAAACATCTCAGTTCATGTAGACACAGAGAAAGCATTTGACAAGATCCAGCATCCATTTATGATAAAAACTCTCTGTAAAATGGGTATAGAAGGAAAGTACCTCAACATAATAAAGGCCATATGACAAACTTACAGCCAATTTCACATACTTAACGGTTTCACATACTTAACCCTAAGTAAGTTCACATACTTAATGGTGAAAAACTGAAAGTCATCCCTCTAAGATTAGGAATAAGACAAGGGTGCCCACTTTTGCCACTCCTATTCAACATAGTACTGGAGGTTTTGGCTAGAGCAGTTAGGCGAGAAAAGAAAATAAAAGGTACCCAGATTGGAAAGGATGAAGTTCAAAACTCTCGTTATTTGTGGATGAAATGATTCTATATATAGAAAACCCTAAAGAATCTGCCAGAAAGCTATTAGAAATTAATAACTACAGCAAAGTGGCAGGGTACAAAATCAACTTATAAAAATCAGTTTCTATACACTAGAAAACAGTTTCTATTTCTATGCACTAATAATGAACTAGCAGAGAGAGAGAAGTCAAGAATACAATCCCCTTTAAAATCACAACAAAAAGAAAAAATACCTAGGAATAAATTTAACCAAAGAGGTGAAAGACCTATACACTGAAAACTATAAGACATTATTGAAAGAAATCAAAGATGACATAAACAAAGGACAGATATTCCATGCTCATGGATTGAAAGAATAAACATAGTTAAAATATCCATACTACCTAAAGCAATCTACAGATTCAGTGCCATCCCCATCAGAATCTCCATGACAGTCTTCACAGAAATAGAACAAGGAATCCTAAAATTCATATAGGACAACAAAAGACTCCAAATATCCAAAACAGTCCTGAGAGAAAAGAACAAAGCTGGAGGCATCACAATCCCTGACTTCAAAATGTACTACAAAGCTGTAGTAATCGAAACAGCATGGTCCTGGCCCAAAGATAGATACACAGATCAATGGAACAGAATTGAAAGCCCAGAAATAAAACCAAACATCTATGGACAGCTAATCTTTGACAAGGGAGTCTAGAAGATACAATAAAGAAATGAAAGTCTCTTCAAAAACTGGTGTTGGGAAAACTGGACAGCCACATGCAAAAGAAGGAAGTAGAGTGTCGTCTTACACCGTACCAAAAATTAACTCAAAATGGATTAAAGACTTAAATGTAAAGCTTGAAACCATAAAACTAGAAGAAAATAGATAGTACACTCTTTGACATTGGTCTTAGCAGCATCTCTCAAATACCATGTCTACTCAGGCAAGGGAAACAAAAAACAAACAAGTGGGACTACATCAGACTAAAAATCTTCTGCAAGGCAAAGTAAACCATGAACAAAACGAAAAGACAACCCACCAACTGGGAGAAAATATTTACACATCGTGTATCTGACAAGGGGTTAATTTCCAAAATATAGAAAGAACTCATGCAACTCAACAACAATAAGAAAAACGACCCAATCAAAAATGGGCAGAGGATATGAACAGAGATTTTTCCAAAGAAGATATGTAGATGCCCAACACTCACTTGAAAAGATGTTCAGCGTCACTAATTATTAGGGAAATGCAAATCAAAACTACAATGAGATAGGGGGCTGGCCCTGGGGCTGATTGGTTAAGTTTGTGTGCTCGGGTTCAGTGGCCCAGGGTTTTGCTGGTTTGGATCCTGGGTGTGAACATGGCATCACTCATCAAGTCATACTGAGGCAGCATCCCACATAGCACAACTAGAATACACAACTATGTACCTGGGGAGCTTTGGGGAGATGAAGAAGAAAAAAATAAAAGATTGGCAACAAGTGTTAGCTGAAGTGCCAATCTTCAAAAAGAAAAAAAAAAACCAGTTAGATATCACCTCACACCTGTCAGAATAGCTATAATTAAAAAGATGGCAAGTAATAAGTGTTGGAGAGGATGTGGAGAAGAGGGAACCCCCATACACTGCTGATGGGAATTCAAACTGGTGCAGCCATTATGGAAAACAGTATGGAGATTTCTCAAAAAATTAAAAATAGAAATACCATATGATCCAGCTATCCCACTACTGGGTAGTTATCCGAAGAATGTGAAATGAGTAATGCTAAGAGATTCATGCACTCCTATGTTCGTTGCAGCATTATTCAAAATAGCCAAGATGTGGAAGCAACATCAACCCATGAATAGATAAAGAATATGTGAGAGAGATATGTATACACAATGGAATACTACTCAGCCATAAAAAAGACAATCGTCCCATTTGCAACCACATGGATGGACCTTGAGGGTATTATGTTAACTGAAATAAGCCAGACTGTGAAAGGCAAACACCATATGATTTCACTCATATGTGGAAGATAAACAAATACATGGATAAAGAGAACAGATTAGTGGTTACCAGAGGGGAAGGGGGTTGGGGGTACGTGAAAGGGGTAAAGGGGCACATGTGTATGGTGATGGTTAAAAACTGGATGCAGTTTTTACAGCACGATGCAGTCTTTACAGAAACTGATGTATAATAATGTACACCTGAAATTACACAGTTATAAACAAATGTGACCTCAATAAAATAAAATTAAAATTAAAAAAAAATTTTTTAAGTAATGAAGTTCTGTTACATACTACAACATGGATGAACCTTGAAAACATTATCCTAAGTGAAAGAAGTCAAAAAAAGTCACATATTACATGATTCCATTTACATGAAATGTCCAGTTTAAGCTGATTCATAGAGATAGAAAATAAATTAGTGGTTGCCAGGGACTGAGGAAAGCAGGAAGTGAGGGTGACAGCTAGTGGGTATAGGGTTTCTTTTTAGAATGATGAAAATGTTCTATGAATTAGATAGTAGTGATGGTTGTATAAACTTGTGAATATATTAAAAACCACCGAATTGTATATTTTCTGTGTTAGCTTGCTAGGACTGCCATAACAAATACCACTGACTGGGTGACTTAAACAGAATTTACTCACAGTTCTGGAGGCCAGAAGTCTGAGATCAAAGTGTCAGCAGATTGATTTCATTCTGAGGTCTCTCCTGTTGGCTTGTAGATGGCCGTCTTCTTGCCATGTCCTTAAATGGTCGCCACTTGGTCTGTATTGTCTGTGTCCTAATCTCTTCTGACAAGGACATCAGTTGTAATGGATTAGAGCCCATTCATGTATCCTCCTTTTACCTTAATTACTTCTTTAAAGAGCCTGTCTCCAACTGCAGTCAGATTTTGAGATACTGGGGGTTAGAACTTCAACACATGAATTTGGGATGTGGGGGGGTGGGGGCACACAGTTCAGGTCATAACACTGTAAAAAGGTAAATTTTGTGGTATGTGAATTATATCTCAATCTTTTAACAATATTACAAGAACCTACTTTGCAAACCTCTCTGCAAATACAATTGGATGAAAAAGATAATTTCCAAGGTAAATATAGTTTATCAAAATTGACTACATTTGAGATAGTCCAATTTATGCAGAAGAAATATAGAAGGATATCAGAGAAGTACCTTATAAAGAAAAGTGCCAGGCCCAGATGGTTCCCAGGGATATTTTATGAAATATTCAAAGACCAGATAGTCTCAATGTCTACAAACTGTTACAGAACATTGAAAGTGGATAATATCAATTCCTAAAGACAGTACAAAAAAGTTACAGACCAATATCAATTATAAATACTGATGCAAAGTACTAAATAAAATATTAGCTAACAAATTTCAGTACCATATTAAGAAAATAATACACCATGACCATGTAGGATTTATTCAAAGAACACAAGGTTGGTTCAATATTAGGAAACCCATTAATATAATACACCATATTAATGAATATAAGGAGCCAAATCATATACAGATGCTGAAATGATCTTCAACAAAAATCAACACCTATTAAAGACACTCAACAAAATAGGAATTGATGGATATTTCTTAACATCATCTTACTTCATGGGAAACACTAGGGACATTTTCACTGCTACCTTTAGGAACAAGGCAGAGATTTCCATTAACTCCACTACTATTCAACATTTTACTGGAGATATTAGCCAATGCAATTAAACAATCAGTAGAGGCATAACAATTGGAAAATAAGAAATAAAACTATTTGCAGATGATACAATAGCATACCTGGAAAACCCTAGAGCAGGGATCAGCAGAGTAGCCCAAGAGCCAAATATGGTCACATCATTTTGTTTGTGTTGCCTGTGGCTGCTTTTGCCCTATACTGGCAGAGTTGAATAGTTGTGATAGAAATAGTTTGGCCCACAAGGCGGAAAATGTTCTATCTGAATTTTATAGAAAAAGTTTATGGACTCTTGCCCTAGAGAAGCAGTAATAGACAACTCAAACAATAAAATAATTCAGTATCTAGCAGGCAATAAAATTAGCATTCAGAACTCAATATTCGTTAATATACAAACATTTACCAGTTAGAAGATATAGTGGTAGAGAAAATCCCAATTAAATAACAACAACAAAAAAAGATAAAATACTTAGGAATCAATGTAGCAAGCAGTGTACAAAACTAAGAAAAACTTTGAAACACTTCTGACAGACACAAAACTAGATTTGAACCAATGAAAAGACAATTCTCCTTAATTTATAATTTTAACGTAATCTTAATGAAAATACCAACATACTTTTTACAGAGATAGACAAGTTGATAAAGAATTCATATGGAAATACAAATATGTAAGAATAGCCAGTTGTTTCAGGCGGGAGTAATCAATGGGTCCTACAACTAATGCATGGACAGTTGATGAGAAGGAGGATAACAGTCTTGAAATACCTAATGGAAAGAAATAGCAACTTTACAGTGGAGATACCACATTTACCAGGTTGTCAAAGGTTACATTATCAGTAATGGGACAAACAGACATCATGCATCCTAATAGGATGCACTCAGAAGAACAACATCACTTCTGTGGTATTCCTACAAAAATATATAACTGGAATTTAAACATGAAGAAACATCAGTCAAACCCAAATTGAGGGACATTTCACAAAATAAATGGCCTATACTCCTCAAAAAGGTCAAGGTCATGAAAAACAATGAATGAGAAACTTGTTCCAGATCAAAGACTAAAGAGATATGACAATTAAGTACAGTGTATGACCCTTGGATGGATCATAGGTCACGACAGAGGCAGTTATTTTATTTTTGTTTTATTATTTTATCCTATTTTGTTATAAAGGACATTAGTAGAACAATTGGCAAAATGGGAAGATCTGTAGATTGGGTAGTACTGTATTAATGGTAATTTCCTTATTTTGATTAATGTACTTTTTAAGGAAAAACACTGAAATATTTAGAAATGAAGGGGAATCATGTCTGCAGCTTGTCACATTCAGATAAAGCAAATGTGGTAAAATGTTAAGTTTAGGGAATCTAAATGAGGTATATATGGAAAGTCTTTGTACTTTAAAAAAACCTTTTTTTATTTTGGAATAATTTAAGATTTACAGAAAAGTTGGAAAGGTAGTGTACCCCTCTTTCCATTTCACTTTCTTCTGATGTCATTTTAAATTACTGTAGTAATTTTTCAAAACTAAGAAACCTATTTGATATCTTACTATTAGCTAAACCTCAGACTTTACTCAGATTTCACCCATTTTCCATGAATGTTCTTGTAAATTCCAGGCTTTAATGACATTTCACTAATTGTTCCTTGAATGTTCTTTTTCTGCTCCAAGATCCAATCCAGGGTACCACATTGCATTTATTTGTTACATCTCTTCCAGTCTACTCTGGTCTGTGACAGTTCCTCAGTCTTTCCTTATTTTTGATGACTTTGACAGTTTTTTTTTTTTTTTTTCAGGAAGTTTAGCTCTGAGGCAACTTCCGTGCCCATCTTCCTCTATTTTATATGTGGGATACCTGCCACAGCATGGCTTGATAAGCGGTACTAGGCCCATACCTGGGATCCAAACCAGCGAACCCCAGGCCACCAAAGCAGAATGTGTGAACTTAACCGCTATGCCACCTGGCTGGCCCAGCTTTGACAGTTTTGAGGAGTAGGGTGAAATATTTCTGGGATGTCCCTCAATTTTTGCTTGTCTTATGTATTTCTCATGATAAGACTGGGGTTATGGGTTTTTAGAAAAAATACTACAGAGGTTAAATGCCCTTCTCATCACGTCGTATCAGGGATTTGATGCTATCGTCAGGCTATCCCTGGTGACATAAACCTTAATATCTTGGTTAAGGTCACATCTGCCAGTATTCTCTTCTGTAAAGTTCCAATTTTTCCTACTTTCCTTGTAAGGGAGTTGCTAAATCTGCCCACTCTGAAGGCAGTGTAGTGGGATGGGTTAAAATTTACCTCCTTGGGCTGGCCCGGTGGCGTAGCGGTTAAATTTGCAAACTCCTCTTCGGGGCCCGGGGTTCACTGGTTCAGATCCTCAGCGCAGACCTATAAACAGCTCATCAAGCCATGCTGAGGCAGCATCCCACATAGAAGAACTAGAAGGACCTAAAACTAGTATATACAACTATGTACTGAGGCTTTGGGGACCAAAAAAAAAAAGGAAGATTGGCAACAGATGTTAGCTCAGGGCCAATCTTCATCACCAAAGAAAGCATACCTTAAAAAAAATAATAATTAAAAAATTGTACCTCCTGGACTGGATAGTTTCTACATGTATTATTTGGATTCCTCTGTAAGAAAGGTTTGGCTTTTCTCCCCTATTTATTTATCATTTATTTACATTTGTATGGACTCGTGTATTTATTTTATTCTTTGGGTTATAATCTAATGCATTATTTATATTGTCACTCAGAGTTCCAGCTTTGACCATTGGGAGTTCTGGTAGACTCCTGTGGCCCTTTGCCATGTCCCCATGCTTTTGTTTGTGAGCATTTTCTTGCTTTTTGGTACTAGAAAATGTTTGTACCTTGTCTTGTATTTTCCCTGTCCCAGCCCTGTAATCAGCTATTTCTCCAGAGCCTTTGTTCCTTTTATTGGAGAATGATATTTAGAAACCAAGATCTTGGCACTGAGTGGTTTGTACTAATTTGCAACTTTTCTGTACATATGAAATCATTTCAAAATAAAAAGTAAAAAAAATTAAAAGCTAAAAGTTGTAAGATACGTATCCTATTTGTTTTTCTTAAGTGTTCTACCTTAGTTAAACTATTATGTTAGTTACCAATGTTACATTTTAAAGTTCATGGATACTTATTCTTTCAAATAAAAATTTTATTCATATTTTGTATCTGGAAATTATTAATAAAATTATATTACAACCTAAGTCAAATGTTTTTGTATATTTTATTTGCACCTTTTGAATAGAGTGGAAACACACTGTCATATTTCCCCTCTTCTGCTGAAAAGCATAGTAGTCTGTGATAAAATTCATAAAACTTTACATAACAAAACTAATAAGTAAGCAGTCTACTTCAGCACGCATACATAAAGGGCGTAGCAGGGGCATGAAGGAAAGAGATATTGACATTACTCATAACTCTTTCAAGCTATGCTATCTCCACCCTCAAATTCCACTTTAGTGAATAAGTATGATGTGGACAGCTTGGCCTGTTTGACAGGAAATCCTGTATATGAAAATGTAGCATTTCTTAGGGAAGGTTTTAAAAATACCTCATTGTTCTATGACATATAAGAAGGTTATTACTATACCAGATGATTCTATTCTATATCTTAGAAAGTCATTTTAGAAAATAAATTATTTCTTCCAGAATATAAGAATGAATAAAGAAAATGTGCGAATGAGGATACTAGCTGTGTTTTAACTTAGTGACACTAAGAGTATATTAACAATATTAAAAGGAATATGAATAAAGACAGTTACAATGTAACAAAGATACAATTTGTGTGGTCTAATCCCATTTTTATATAAAAAGGACATATATACATATGTTTATACGTGGATAGAAATTTTCTAGATCATTGTCAATCTTCAGGTTGATACCAGTTGGTGTGTCATGAAATCAGTTTGGTAAGTCACAACCAGCATTTTTTCAAGTTATATAAAAGAGAACAGAAAATATCAGTGTTTGGCACATAGTGTAATTACTATTACTGAAACATTTCTATTTCGGGTGTTTGTGTGAGTGAGTGATTTCTGGGTTGTGATGTAAAATATATTTCTTATTTTGAGTCAGGGTCAAAAAAGTATTTGAAGAATATGGTTCTAGAATTGTAGACAAAAGACACTTAATAGCGGACTTCTGGGGAGTAGGAGAGGGGTTTTTGCAGGAGAAGGTTTTGTGAGAAAAGATCTGGAAATTTTAACAACTTTATACTCTTTTTGCGCAAACAGTACAGAGAAACAAGGTAACAAAATCATGCCAAGGGACGATCATAATTTGCGTCTTCCGAACAAAGTTAGCACAGTTCTTTCAGATCTTCTCTACCATGATGTCTCTATCTCTTCATATCTCTGTGGAAGCTTCTGGAGCCTAATGTTGACTCCCTTCCTCTCACCTTGCTACTTAAACCTTATTCCTCGGAGCTGGCTTAATGTGCTGCTAGGGGATGCTATGTAATATACAGTATATGGACTATATTAATTTTCCAGCATCCTCTTTCCTACCATAAAATCTGACTTAGGAAATATTTCTGGTCCCAATATTTCATATAAAAAATTGTAGATTTTTTTGTTACTTTATTACTTTATTACTGTCTGGCCTCTCTGCTATTGTTAGTGAACTGCCTGCTGTCAGTCTTAATTTTCATTCTTTTAATTAATCTGTTTATTCTTTCTGATAGATTTAAGATTTTCTTTTTATCCGTAACATCCCATATTTTCATCTTAATGTGTCTGAGTGTAACTCCATTTATTCTGCTTGTGCGTTATCAATCTGTGTATTTAGATATCTCCTCAATTCTGGAAAATTTTCAGCTATTTATTCAATATTGCTCCTCCATTATGCTCTGTGTAATTTCTAGAATTATTATTAGATTATATTGGAGGCTTTAGAACTATCTATTCTTTCTCTTAAATGTATTTTCCTATTTTTATTTCTATATCTTTCTCTATTGAGAATTCATTCTATCATTGTGGTCAACAGTGTTGTCCAACCAAAAGCTGTTTCTTCCACTTTTTCTTTACCAGCAC
The DNA here is from genome assembly GCF_021613505.1 of Equus quagga. Taxonomy (NCBI): domain Eukaryota; kingdom Metazoa; phylum Chordata; class Mammalia; order Perissodactyla; family Equidae; genus Equus; species Equus quagga. The sequence continues at coordinate 100,739,584 of NC_060270.1, read as the reverse complement.
TTTTCTTTGTTTAAGTAGTAGATAACTGTGTGCTTCAGAAAAGTCATAAGGGGTATAGACACATTGGAACATGGTTTGGCAGTTTCTTAGAAAGTTAAACATGTACTTACCATGTAACCCAGAGATCCTGTTTCTAGGTGTTTATATAAGAGAAGTGGAAACTATCTTCACACAAAAAACTGCACATGATAGGGCCGGCCCTGTGGGTGAGTGGTTGGGTTCACAAACCACGTCAGTGGCCCGGGGTTTCGCTGGTTTGGATCCTGGGCGTAGATGGGGCACTGCTCATCAAGCTGTGCTGAGGCGGCATCCCACGTGCCACAACCAGAAGGACCCACAACTAAGAGTGTACAACTATGTACTGGGGGACTTTGGGGAGAAAAAGGAAAAATTTAAAAATCTTAAAAAAAACCCCTACAAACTGCACATCAATGTTTATAGCAGCTTTATTCATACTTGTCAAAAACTGGAAACAGCACAAATATCCTTCAACTTGTGAAAGGAAAGACAAACTGTGGTACATCCATGCAATGGAATACTTCTTAGCAATACAAAGGAATGAACTACTGATAAATGCAATAACATGTATGAATCTTATATACATTATGCTAAGTGAAAGAAGGCAGACTCCAAAGGCTACCTACTGTAACAATTGCATTCATATGACATTCTAGAAAAGGTAAAACTATAGGGACAGAACTAACAGAGCAGTGGTTGCCAGCAGTTTGGTGACAGGCGTTGACTACTGTGGTAGGCTGAATAGTGGCCCCCCCCAGAGATATCCAGATCCTAATTTCTAGAACTTAAAAATGTTACCTTATATGGCAAAAGGGACTTGCAGATGTAATTAAAGATCTTGAGATGGGACAATTATCTGGGTGATCACTAAACATAATTGCAAGATTTCTTACAAGAGGGAGGCAAAAGGGTTAATAGGGGAGGAGGTGGTAATGGGAAAACAGCAGAGATTGGAGTAATTAGGCGGGGACTCAAGGACTACGAGCAGCCTCTAGAAGCTGGAAGAAGCAAGAAACATTCTTCCTCAAACCAGATTCTTCAGAAGGAACCAGATCTGTGAACACCTTGATCTTGCATTATACAACTCATTTCAATTTTCTGACATGTAGAACTGTAAATTTATGTTTTTAAAGCACCAAATTGCCATATGTTGGCTACTGTGAATGTTGCTGCAATGAACATGGGGCTGCAGATGTCTCCTCAAGATCCTGTGTTCATTTCCTTTGGATGTATACCCAGAAATGAGATTCCTGGCTCATATGGTAGTTCTATTTTTAATTTTTTGAAGGAACCTCCATACTGATTTTTATAGTAGCTGTACCAATTTACATTCAAAGGTGCACAAAGGTTCCCTTTTCTCCACATACTGAGTTGGTCTAGCTAAAAGTTTGTCAATTTTATTTCTCTTTTCAAAAAATCACTTCTTGGGGGCTGGCCTGGTGGCCCAGCAGTTAAGTTTGCACGTTTCACTTCAGGGTTTGCTGATTTGGATCCTGGATGCACACCTATGCACTGCTTGTCAAGCCATGCTGTGGCAGGTGTCCCACATAAAATAAAAGAAGATGGGCACGGATGTTAGCTCACGCCTCAGCAAAAAGAGGAGGATTGGTGGCAGATGTTAGCTCAGGGATAATCTTCCTCCAAAAAAAAAATCACCTCTTAGTTTTATTGATATTTTCTCTCTTTTTTTGCCTTTATTTCACTTATTTTTGCTCTGATCTTTCTTATTTTCTTCCTTCTGCTAACTTTGGGCTTACTTTGTTCTTTTTATAGTTCCTTGAGTTATAAAGAAAAGTTGTTTTTTTGAGATCTTTCTTGTTTCTTAATGTAGGCATTTATTGGTATAAACTTCCCTCTTAAAACTGCTTTTGCAGCATCCCGTAGGTTTTGATATGTTGTGCTTCCATTTCATTTGTTTCAGGATATTTTTTTAATTTCTCTTATGATTTATTCTTTAATCCATTGGTTGTTCAGGAGCATGTTGTTTAATCTCTACTTATTTATGAATTTTCCAGCTTTCCTCTTGTGATTTATTTCTAGTTTCATACTATTTTAGTCACAAAGACGCTTGGTATGATTTCAATTTTAAATTTGCTGAGACTTGTTTTGTAACCCATCATCTGATGTAGCCTGGAAAATGTTCTTTGTACACTTGAGAAAAATATGTATTCTACTGCTATTTGGTGGAATTTTCTGTACACGTCTGTTAGTTCCATTTGGTCTAAGATGTGGTTCAAGTCCAATGTTTCTTTGTTGATTTTCTGTCTGGATAATCTATCTATTGTTGAAAATGGAATATTGAAGTCCCCTAGTATTATTGGACTATCCATTTCTCCCTTCTCCCTGTGGTTACCATGGTTATTATCTGCTTAATATATTTAAGTGCTCCAATGTCAAGTGCATATATATTTATGATAATTATATCATCTTGATGAATTGGCCCCTTTATCATTATTAGAATGACTATCTTTGTCTCTCGTTAACATTTTTTGGCCTAAAGGTCTATTTTGTCTCATATAAGTATAGCTGCTCTTGCTCTCTTTTGATTTCCAGTTGCATGGAATATCTTTGGCCATCCCTTCATGTTGAGCCTATCTGTGTCCTTAAAGCTGAAGTGAGTCTCTTATAGGCAGCATATAGTTGGCTTTCGTTTGTTTTCTCCATCCATCCACTCGATGCCTTTTGCTCAGAGGATCTACTTACATTTACATCAATCTGTTTACATTTAGAGTAATTATTGATAGATGAGAACTTACTAAAGCCATCTTATTAATTATTTTCTGGCTGTTTGTAGTTTTAGTGTTCCTTTTTCCCCTCTTTCTCCCTCTTATGTGGATTGATGATTTTCTGTAGTGGTATGCTTTGACTCCCTTCTCTTCATCTTTTTGTGTAGCGACTGTAGATCTTTGCTTTGTGGTTACCATGAGGCTAACATAAAATGTCTTGTGTATATATGATAGTGTATTTTATGCTGATAACAATTTAACTATTGTCACATACAATAACTCTATTCTTTTACTCCATCTCTTTTATATTTTTGATGTCACCGTTTACATCTGTTTATGTTATGTATTCCTTAAATTATTGAAGCTATAGCTGCTTTTAATACTTTTGTCTTTTAACCTTTATACTAGAGTTAAGTAGTTAACACATCCCTATATTACAGTATTAGGGTATTCTGAGTCTGGCTATATGCTTATCTTTACCAGTGTGTTATATATGTTCCTGTGTTTTCATGTTAATAATTACCATCCTTTTGTTTCAGGTTGAAGAACTCCTTTCAGCATTTCTTGCAAGGCATGTTTAGTGGTGATGAATTCCCTCAACTTTTGTTTACTAGGGAAAGTATTTATTTCACCTTCAATTCTGAAGGATAGGTTTACTAGGTAAAGTATTCTTGTTTGGCAGTTTCTTTCTTTAGCACTTAAATATATCATCCCATTTTCTTCTGGCTTGCAAAGTCTCTGCTGAGAAATCCATTGACAGCTTTATGGAGGTTCCCTTGTCTGAGAGCATTTTTTTTTCTCTTACAGCTTTTAAAATCCTTTCTGTTTTTGGTTTTAGACAGTTTTATTATCAAGTGTCTTGGAGAAGATCATTTTGGATTAAAATTCAGAGGTGACCTATTAGCATCATGAACTTGGATGTCTGAATCTCTCTCCAGATTTGGGAAATTCTCATCCATTATTTCTTTAAATAAGCTTTTGACGCCTTTCTCCCTCTCTTCTCCTTCTAGAACTCTAGTGATGTGTATATTATTTCACTTGATGGGTCCCATAAGTACCATAGGCTTTCTTCATTCCTTTACATTTTTTTTTCCTTTTTGTTCCTTTGATTAGATAATCTCTATTAATCTGCCTTCTAGCTCACTGATTCTCTCTTCTGCTTGTTCAAGTCTACTCTTGAATCTCTCTACTGAATTCTTCAGTTCATTGTATTTTTCAGTTCCAGATTTTCTGTTTGGTTCTTTTTATGTTTTCTATCTCTTTGTTGAACTTATCATTTTGTTTTTGTATTGTTTTCCCCAATATTGTGAAACTGTTTTATCTGTGTTCTCTTGTAGCTCTCTGAGCATCTGTAGAACAATTATTTTAAATTCTTTGTTGGGCAATTCCTGGATCTCCATTTCTGTAGGGCTAGTTGCTAGAGGTTTACTTTATTTCTTTGGTGTAGGCATGTTTCCCTGATTCTTTATGATCCCTGTAGCCTTGCATAGGTATCTGCACATTTGAAGAAGCAGTTACCTCTTCCAGACTTCGTGGAGTTACTTCATTTGGTAAGGGAAGCCTTTCGTCTGTGGATGGGGGGCATGCTGGATTGTATTGTGACCTTGGTTCTAGTGGTGTCGGGCACCAAGTGTGGGGGCACATGGCAGAACTGAGTCCAGGGAAGGCATGATATCTCTGGCACAGGCTCCTCAGTCTATAGCATCGACAACTATGTGGTCCTTGGTGAGCACTACACAGGGTCTGCTATGGCTGCAAGGGTTTTTGGCATCCTCAGTGCCACTTTCAGGTCCAGCAGTTAGGGACCAAGGCAGGCAGCAGTGAGGGCTAGAGCCAGTTATGTGCACATATTCGGCTGAGGCATCTGCTGCAGGTGCCTATGTAGTGGCGGGGGCCAGTTGCAGACACTCACGTAGTGATACGGCCAGGGACAGGTAGCAGGAGCTGGGGCCATTTATGGGCTTACTGGCAGCTGCAGAGGCCCTGACTGTCACTGTGCTCTCTTGTGGCTGCCCACCCTTACCCTGAGCATGCACACTACAGTAGAGGCCAGTGACAGGGGTCAGGCTGGGGGCATGCAAGTACATAGCTAGATGGACTAGCTACAGGTGAGCACCGTGGTGCCCGCTAGTGACAGGAGGCAGACCTGATCTGGACCTGCTAATAGCTGCAGCGTCCTGGCTGTCCATGTGCTCACTTTTAGGCACACACACTCCCTCTGGGTGTGTGAGCTGCATTAGAGGCTGATGACAGCTGTCAGTCCAGAGGCAGGTGCACAGCTGTTACCTGACCAAGGCAGTGGGTGTCAGCCAGGTGACTCTAGGGTGATGTCTTGCACTTGCAGCTGCAGAGGCCCAAGCTGGCTACAGGTGTGGCTACCAGGCTCTGGCAGTGACAGGGAGGGACTCAGGCAGCTAGTGTCTCAAACTTGTATAGCTGCAGTGGGCTGTTGTTAGCAAATGCTAATTTATTTGGGGCAAAATCTGGTGAAATCTGCCAGGGGGTCCTTGGAGGCTGTGCTGGCCATTAGCCTTGTCCGTGGCAAAATTTGCTGAGTTTGTCTACAGAGCAAGTCTCTGTGAATCTAGATCACTCCTACTGCATGTCTGCTAGTAATAGCCTCTGCTTTCCTTTCTTGTACCTAGCTGTCTCTATATGTCTCAGCTTTGCTGGTCTGAGTGAGGGGAAACTGCAACTGGTACCTTCACACAGTGCCCCAAGAGGCTGGAGAAGCTGGTCACGCACCCTCATCTTCCTTTGCTAGTGAGAAGAACTCTATCTGGGAAGTTTCTTCTTGGTGCAGAACAATGGCAACTTGGGGGATGGAATGATGCAGGAAAAACAAGTTTTCTTCCTTCTCTTCTTGTACAATTATTCTCAGTTTGTTTTATTCCACTCTGTCCCTAAAACTTCCTAAGTGGACTCTAGAGGTCTCCCAGAACTGTTTTTATTCATGGATAGCTGTCCAATCCTTGATCTTTCTGGGGGATGGGAAACTGGGTTCTCCTACTTTGCCATTTTTTCCACAACCTCTCTTTAAAATTTTATCTGCCATTTTCATGTGCTTGAAATACAGAAAGGGAGTCCAAGCATGTACTTAACTATTAGAATCTAACACTGATGTTTAATAAATACCTAAAAGCACAGGCTTATTATCAAATAAGTGCCAGACACAAAACTGGAAGAATTAGTCTAATAGAATGGGTGACAAATAAGATTTTAACTATTTCTCAGCAGACTGTAACCTTCTCTCCTGCCTTCTTCTTCCTGTAATTCCTCTTCCTCCTTCTCCTTTTTCCAAGATTAAGCTTTTTTCCCCCGTATACTTTGAATTTTATTCTGATACTAATGGCTGCCCAGAACTACCCCATCAGTCTTTCTTTTGCTCGGTCTTGTGAAAAATCACACATTTGTAAGATAATAGGCCTAGGATTAAGAATGCTCTTGTTGTCAGTGCCATGGCGTTCATTCTGATTCCTAGCAACCCTTTGTACAGCAGAGCAGAACCCTGCCTGGTCTTTTTGTGCCATCCTCTTACCTTCCAGCACTCTATCAGACAATGCTCCAATGCTATTTATAGCGTTTCATGGGCAATATTTTCAGAAGTGGATGGTCAGGTCCTTTTTCCTAACCTGTTCTGGTCTGGAAGCTCCACTGAATCCTGTCCACCATGGATGACCCTGCTTGTATTTGAAATACTGGTGGCATAGCTTTCAGCATCACAGCAACATGCAGCTACCACAGTATGACAACCAACAGATGAGTTATGTGGTCCCCTGACCAGGAAATGAACCTGGGCCACGGTGGTAAGAGTGCTGAATCTTAACCACTAGACCACCAGGGCTGGCTTAAGAATGTTACAGAACATTATTTTTTCCCTAAAGCTAAAATAATTTTATAGAGATTGCAGTTTGTTGAGAATAATTTCCCTTAAACAAGTGATGGAAAATTCATTGCAACTGGAGTCCCAACTCTGATTATGTAGTAGTGGCAGCCTAGAGGTGTGCATTGAGCATCTGAGGCCACATCATGGCTCTACAGGAAAGTGTGGTTTGATTGATTATTGATGTATGCCATGAGCAGAGGAAGAAGGAATTGTGACCCAGTTATTTGGCATTCTCTTCCTAGGTTTTTAAATAAATTATAATACATACCCATGTTTAAAAGAAGTTTGATTATTCAATCTTTCTATTTCACTTTTCCCATATATATGTAGAAATAATTGTCTTCTTAATGCTAACTCATGAATAATGATGAAGTAATTTAGGCATTGAAAGTATTTATTTAAATTCTTACCCTGATGGAAGTTGCATTTTTGTGTCAGTCTGAAGAAATATCAGACTTAGGAAAGGCTTCTTGTAGTAAATCACCTGCATTTAAAAGTTAGAGAAGAGCCCAGAGAGAAATGTTCATGGACTCTCTATTAACAATCACCCCAAACTGGAAACAACCGAAATGTTCTTCAATGGCTGAATGTGTAAACAAACTACGGTGTTACCCTTTATACTATACTGTAGTATACTATACTATCCACTATCCCGTATAATATATAAAATACTACAGAATACTATTCAACAATAAAAAAGAATGAGCTGTTGATACAGGAAGCAACTTGAATGAATCTCAAAGGCAGCACGCTGAAATTAAGAAGCTGTTCTCAAGAGATTACATTCTGTTTGATTCCCTTTATAAACTATTCTTGAAAAGACAAACCTATATTGATAGAAAATGGACCAGAGGTTGCCAGGGGCTAGGGATTTGGGAATGTGTGACTACAAAGGTATAGTACAAGCGATTTGGGGAGGAGGGAGTGATAGTAGATTTCTGTGTTCTGATTGTGGTGGTAGTAACGTGAATCTGTTCATGTGTTAAAATTCATAGAACTCTCTACTCCCCCAAAAAGTCAACTTTATGTTATAATTTTAAACAAATTTTAGAAAATAATGTAGAATAGGATTTCAAGTTAGCTTCAGGTTGTAAGTGTCCTGTGATCTGAAATGAAAGGAAAATTCTGAGGTTTAAAATAAAAGATCTAAGAAATTATATACACAAGAAAAACCAGTATGTAGTAATTTGACAGTTGGCTTAATATTTAGTGTCTCATGAACTTGATTTGTATTTTGTAATGGAAAAGGTATAAAACATCTGCATTATGGACACCATTCTATCACCATCTGGTTGAATAAACTTGAGCTTCAATTGCTCGGAACATCAGGTTCTTTGTCTATAGAATGAATAGTTTGGACCCTGTGCTTTTCAAACTGAAATACTCCTAGTAAGCATTTACTCCAGAATATGTGTTTGCCTTAATATACAGCGTTAAGTAAAATAGATGCTCTAGGAAAATGCTTCATGTTTTTTTCTGGTGGCTTCACATAGTTCCTGACGTAACGTTACATCCCCTCGTTAGAACAGCATGAGACTAGATAATCTATTCATATCTCTCCTAGCTGTAAAGTTTTGCTTTGTTTTAATTTTTGTCAGATAACTTTTTTGAGTTTCTTTTTAAAAATATTTATCTTTTAATACATGGGGAACAGGAATTTAAGACCACTAGGTGGAGATGTAAACAATACAGCATTTGTTGTTTCTCTTGTGCTCAGAACTAACTTGATATAGCCTTAAGCATAATTCCCTGAAAAGAGGGGAGAAAACAAAGAACAAATCCATAAAAGTACTTGTTTTTATCTTTCTAAATGTTGTGGTAATCTGGATTTGGGAAAAATTAAGTTTTTGAATTAAAAATAAAGTCATCTGTGCCCAAATAACATATTGTGAAACCATAATTTCTTTGAATGACTCTCCATCGTCATAATATGTGATATTCGTTGTTTTATGGGTTTATTTTGTCCTCCTACCTGTTTAATGATAGATATCAAATCAGAAATAAAATTTAACAATTCAGATATATTGTAATTTCTTCTGGATTTTTCCATCCTCTTTTTGATACTATAAAAAAAAGTGAATGATCATTTGTCTCTTTTTAAAGATACATTTTAAAATTATGTTAATTTCATGGCTTAGTAGTCATTTTTAGTCTTCTACATATAATTAGCAAAAACATAGCTACACAAAACATTAAGAATATCTTTAAATAATTGCTTTATAACAAAATATCATTGTGCTGTGTTACAAACAGTATTTTAAAGAGTACTTAGAAAAAAATTAGGGAAGGACAAGGGTTTTTTTCTTATCTCTAAAATGAGAGGAGCTATATATACTCAGGAATTAGCTTTTTTATTTCTTGAGAATTTTCTTATCCCATACTGTATATTTTTATTACTTTTCAGGCAAATGCACATGGTTATTGATGATTATATGAGCTTTGGTATCTGTATATCATATCACTATTGAAGATCCCCTTTCTGCACAGTACAAGGCTTCTATCCAGTAAGGGCTGACACCTTTTTTCTTTCAGGAATCTGTCTTAGGTTTTTAATTGTTCAGTGCTTCATCCCCAGTATTTTGACTCAGCTAAAATTTAAAGGCTTTAGCATATTTATTATGATTTATCCAGTAGGAAGAAACCATGCCAATTTTCTAGATACTTGTGATGAATTATAGATTATTACATATCTGTGAAATTCTTAGTTAAAATCTAGCTCAGAAATAGAGGTCTGAGACTATGATATATTTAATATTTACATCTTAGTTAAGTAAATGTAACAGTTTTCAAGGGAATAACCCTCCTTGTCAGTGAATGACCACTTTTTAAGACTGTGGTTAAAATATATATAACATAAAATTTACCATTTAAATAAATTGTGGTGACATATACATAACATAAATTCTACCACTTTTAAGTATACAATTCAGTGGTATTCATTACATTCACAGTGTTGTGCAACCTTTCGCTGTTTCCAAAACTTTTTCATCACCACAAACAGAAACTCTGTAACCGTTAAGCAATAACTCACCGTTCCCCTCAGCCACTGGAAACCTCTAATCTACTTTCTATCGCTATGAATTTGCCTAGAATGCTTGATTTGAATATGATTTTATATTTTAAATTTTTCCGTTTTGATGAAAAATATTTAATATGGTAAAGGTCTATTATTGTCATTTAGAAGAAATAAAATATAACATTAAACAGTCCTGTGTACATATATACAGACACACAAATAGCTATGAGGCATCACAAAGAAATACGACACTAGAATCAGTAAGTTTACTAAACATCTATTCATTCTTAAGGTTTCCTTAGTATTTTTCAGGAAGAAGAGAGCTTGCAATTCTTTTATATTATAATGTGCATTATCTTATAACAAAAATTAGGAACATATATACCTATCTACCTACATACATACATAACTAAGGTCCCCATTTTATTCATACCAACATGACAAATGTAATAAAATTGTATAACATAGAAGAAGATAAATAGAGGTATATGAATTAGAAGGAAAAAGGATTTTAAAACATCTTTCATTTAAAGGTTGTTCTATTTGTTTAACTGTTTCAGTCATATACAAGACACATTAGTGAAAAAATATCAGCAGAAGCAGCAAATAAATGGTATAAAAATATTTTACTGATCTTGAGAAACTACCTCTCAGATAAAACTATTTTTAAAGAAAAGGCTTGCACTTTATGCCAAACATAGCCACTGGAGTTTTTCTGAACAAGAGTAAATAGAGAATTTTAAAGACTGATGTCAACTATTAACTGTCCACACTTAGAATTTTCTGAAGAGGAAATTGTGACATAATTCATAATTTAATAAAAGGCGTAGGATTTTGGTGTTGCTAATTGGGAAGATACATAGTAAATCAACAAGTGAACAGAATCCTTGTAGAATTTTCTGTACTAAAATTAATAGTGTGATTCATATCCTAACTGGATATGTTGAACAACACTAGTAGATAAGAGGTAATTGAAGGCTTTCACTTAGGAAAGCTAAGGTTTTGTTATATTCTCTGATAAGTTGATATATTGGAAATAAAAAAACTACAGTGGATTATAATCAAATCAGTTGGGGAAATCTGGAGAATCGATTTTCTGTACATTATTTTAGATAAAATTATACCTTAGTTATCCTAGAAAAATAATTCCTTGATTTGTTTTTTATTCTCTCTTGTGGTGGCCTTTCTTGGATTTCTTAATTCTATAACCAGAAAAGTTTTTCCTTCATAATGTTTTATTTATGTTGCAATCACATTCTTTACCTTGAACTTACTCCCTTATATTATATCCTATCTTGAGTAGAAATGGAGACTAGTTCACTAATGCATACTAATTTTTCCTATCTCTGATTGAAGAATCAGAGAGATTTAGAGTTGTTTGGCCCATTCAACATCCACTAAATTACATTATTTTGTGCCTTTTTGAACTGAAGAGACTGGGAGGGTAAAAATTGCATTTCTCCAAATCCCTTGCTGCTAGGGTACTGGCTGCACATTATGTCCCTTCAATGAGATGTATTCCTGCAAAAGTTGGAAGGAAGAAGTGAAGTGGAGTCTACCTTTCTGCTCCTCTTGGCTGTTCCTGCTAGCCAGTGGGTTCAAGAAAATGTTCAGTGATTTTGTTCTGGGAGTCAGTTTTGAAGAGTCTTATTACAACCTGTTCCTCTAGCCATTCCTGCAATTTTGTATCCATCTAATTCGCTGTGTTAAATGTCTTTGTTAATAGAGAAAGAATAGCTTTGCCACTAAGTGAGGAAAAGATAAGAATGCCTGATATTCTCATAGAAGTTTTAAATAAGACAAAGAATTTACAGCCATAAAAATTGGAAAGGAAGAGGTAAACTATTTCTCTTTGCAGATGGTATAATTCTACATCCAAATAACCCGAAAGGATTTAATGGAAAAACTAGTAAAACAATAAGAAAATTTAAATAGCAGCTATAAACTCAACATAAAAAAGTTATCACCTTTACATAGATGCGGAAATAAGCAATTAGAAGATGTAATGAAAGAGAAGAATGAATTTTCAATAGAAAAACAAAAATAGTAGAAAACAAAAAAAGCTCTTAATAAGGCATAAACTTAATACAAAATGCCTAAAACCATATGAGAAAAAAATATAACCCCCTCAGAAAGGTCCCAAAGAGAACATGAACCAATAGAAAGGCATATTATGTTTTTGGATATAACACTCAACATCATCAAAAGGTCAGTTCTTCTTAAGTTAAATTATAAATTGACATTTAAACCTCAATACAAATACCATTTGGGGTTTTTTTTGTTTATAGCTAGAAAAGTTGATTTTAAAATTTATTAGGAAGAACAGAAAAGCAAGAATAACCATGAAAATCCTGAAAAAGAAGAGCACTGAGGGGAGGCTAGCTTTACTAGATATTAAAACATATAATACAGCTACTATAATTTAAACAATGGTTCCAGCCCACTGAAATACAATAGAAAACCCCAAAGTATACCCAAACATGTTTATAAAAAGAAGATTTAATATCAGGGAGGAAAAGGCGGACTTTTAAACAAGAACTGTTGAGATAAACTAGATAGACATATAGGAAAAGCTATAAATGAAATGTTTCTCACACTGTACACCAGAATAAACTCCAAATTGAACTGTAAAAAATGAAACCATATAGGTACTAGAAGGAAATATGGATGAAGTCCTTTATTACCTAGGAGTGGGTAAAACTTTTCTAACCATGACAATAAAATAAACGATTGATACAATTGACTATAGAAAGACAAAAACAATTTTTTTAAAAAAATAATTTTTAAAAAAATCAGAAGTACAACTTTCAAATGTACAGAAGAATTTTCTCTTCTATACCTTTCACCACAATTCATAACTGGTAGCATTTTCCACATTTTTGTCTTTCTATATACAACAGATTAATACTATTATTTATTATTGTTATTGATTTTGCTGAACTATTTAAGAATAGTTGGGGGCCAGCCCGGTGGCCGAGTTGTTAAGTTCACATGCTCTGCTTTGGTGGCCCAGGGTTTCACCAGTTTGGATCCTGGGTGCAGACATAGCACCACTAATCAGGCCATGCTGAGGCGGCATCCCACATGCCACAACTAGAAGTACCCACAACTAAAAATATACAACTATGTACTGGGGGGATTTGGGGAGAAAAAGTAATTAAAAAGAAAAAGAATAGTTGCAGGCATCATGACCCCTTACCTTTATTTCAGTATGTGTCTCATAAAAACAAGGATATATTCTTATATTACTACAGTGTGATTATGCAAGTTAGAAAATTCACTATTGACATAATACTACTATCTAATAATATGCAGTCCTCTTTCACTATTTGTCACTTTTTTTCCCAATGGTTCTTTATAACAATTATTTTTCTCATATATAGTCACACATTCCATTAATTGTCATATCTTGTTAGTCTTTTAAAATCTGGAATATTTCCTTAGACTGTGTCTTTTGTGAAAGTGACTTTTTTTTAAGTGTATAGTCCAATTGTTTTATAGAATTTCTTTAAAAGTAGATGTCTTGTTTTCTCATTAAATTCAGATTGTGCATTTTTTCATAGCTTAATTGAAATATATTTCACATACATAAAATAGACCCACTTAACACGTACTGTTTAGTGGTTTTTAGAGCTGTACACTATCACTACTATCTACTTTTAGAAGATTTTCAAACCCCCAAATTACATTAGCAGTCATTCCCTATTCCAACTCTCTCTCCACCCCCAGTATCCCAACCCTAGACCACCACTAATTTGTTTCTAACTCTATGAATTTGTGTATTATTCTCATTATTGCATATAAACGGAATCATAAATATGTGGGTTTTTTTAAATTGTTTCTTTCACTTAACACAATATTTTCAAGATTCATTTTTGTTGAAGCGTATATTGGTATGTCATTCTATTACCAAATAATGTCTCAATGTACAGATACCCCACATTTTTTATTTATCACTTCATTAGTTGATGGACATTTAGGTTGTTTCCACTTCTTGGCTATTGTGAATAGTGTTTCTGAGAACATTCATGCACAAGATTTTGTGTGAGCACATGTTTTTAATTCTCCTGGGTATACATCCAGGAGTCGAATTTCTGGGTCACTTGGTAACTCTATGTTTAGCATTTTATTAACTGCCAAACAGTTTTCCAAAGCAGCTGAACCATTTTACCTTCCCACCAGCCATGTATGAGAGTTCCAATTTCTATACATCTTTACCAACACTTGTCTCTTGTTTATATTTTAGCCATTTTAATGGATATGAAGTGTTTTCTTATTGGTTTTGATTTGCATTTCCCTAAAAATGAATGATATTGAGCATCCTTTCATGTGCTTATTGGCCATTTTCATATCTTCTTTGGAGAAATGTCTATTAGATCCTTTTCCCATTTTTAATTTTTCTTTGGAGTGGTAAATTCTTTATATATTCTAGATAAAAGTCTGTTGTTAGATACATGATCTGCAAATGCTTTATCCCATTCTGTGAGTTGTTTTTTTCACTTTCTTATTTGTATCTTTTGAAGCACAAAAGTTTTTAATTTTAATGAAGTCAGATTCAACTATATTTTTCTTTATTTGCTTGTGCTTTTTTGATGTTATATCTAAGAATTCATTGCTTAATTCAAGGTCATGAATATTTACTGCTGTGTTTTTGTCTAGGAGTTTTATACTTTTAGCTATTATATTTAGGTCAGTGATCCATTTTGAGTTAATTTTTGCATATGATGCGGGGTACAGGTCCAACTAATTCTTTTGCATGTAGATATCCAGTTTTCTCAGCACCTTTTGTTAAAAAATGCACTTCTTTCCTGACAGGATTCTTTTGGTACTCTTGTTGAAAATCAATTTACCATAAATCTAAGGGTTTATTTTTGGACTTTCAGTTCTATTCCATTGATCTATATGTCTGTCCTTTTGCCAGTATCACATTATCTTGATTCTTCTTGCTTTGTAGTAAGTTTTGAAACTGGGAAGCATGAGTCCTCCAACCTGTTCTTTCTTTACCAGATTCTTTTGGTTTCCTGGGTCCCTTGTGTTTCCATATGACTACTAGGATCAGCTTGTCAATTTCTGGGGGAAAAAAGCAGCTTGGATTTGGCATGTGAAATCTCTTCAATTTAGGGAATTAAGCCATCTTAACAATGTTAAATATTTCAATCCATGAGCATGGGATTTCTTTCCGTTTATTTACATCTTCTTTAATTTTTTTCAACAATGTTTTGTAGTTTCAAGTGAATAAGTCTTGTACTTCTTTTGTTAAATTTGTTTCTAGGTATCTCATTTTTGAGCACTTCTTTTCTTTCTGTTACAAGATATTCTATGCCTGTCTTGTACATTTCCTGCCCCAGCCTTAGAATGAACCATTTCTCCAAGGAGCCCTGGTTCTTTTTAATGAGTAATTGTATTTAGAAAATATTATCTGAGGGCCAGCCTGGTGGACAGTGGTTAAGTTTGCACACTCCACTTCAGCAGCCCAGGGTTCACAGCTTCGGATTCCAGGTGTGTACCTACGCACCGTTCATCAAGCCATGTTATGGCAGCATCCCACATACAAAATAGAGGAAGATTGGCACAGATGTTAGCTCAGGGCGAATCTTCCTCAAGCAAAAAGAGAAAGACTGGCAACAGATGTTAGCTCAGGGCCACTCTCCCCATCCCCTCACACACAAAAAAGCATCATCTGGGTGCTCAATGTGTTCTAAATACTCATTGTAGAGAGGAAACTAAGGCTCTCTAATTTTAAATATCTTGTTTGTTGGCCTTCTAAAAATAGTATTGTCCACTAAAATGAGCCAGAATTCTTTGGAGAATACTGCTTTCATGTTTGCAGTAGGAGAAAAATAAGACTGGTCTGTAATATATTATTGCTGTGAGAAAGCAAGAATAGTTTCCAAGATGTCTGCAAGAACTGACAAAGATGCCAGCTTCAACGACCTTTTATTGGCTAAATTTTGGTAATTCAAACATGACAAAGAAAACCATGATTATAATAACTGGAACCAGTTGAATCTGTAAAAAGCCTTAAGTCTATTATGATGCTCAAATGGAACAAATTGTGCTGTGTAAAATCATACATACATATATATATATATATATGGGGATCTGTGATCTGCAACTACAAAAAAATACAAAAGTATATACCTCATGGTTACTGCTAAATGGTACCTCACGAAGGATCAAGGAGTGTACTGTGGAGAAATGGGCTTGTGACTGTTGTCGTTATACTGTGTTTAATGTAAGAACCTCTGTATTACAAGTGTGGTTGTAGGTATATTGAGGGAAATATCAAGGAAGTCTGGGGCCTAGTTCTGGACAAATGTCAGGGAACCTTAGGGTATAACCTATAACTCACCTGCTTCTCAGTAAACTCCCCAAATTTGCTATGTGTGTGTTGTATACGTATACCAGGTTACCTAGCAAACATTACCCAGAATCTCAAGCAATGGGAGGAGTCAGGAAGCTGTAACACTCCCCTTCCTCGAAAAGAATAAAGTAGGTGCTGCTATCCCTGAAAAAACCTTCATTCTGTTGGTTAGTATCACTGGCAACTGTGTATTTCCACAAGGATTCCAGCACCCAGGATGCTGTACAGGATGCAGTGTTGTCCGATTTATATCTTTCCTATTTTAATGAAAACTATATATTTCTAATGAAAAACATACATTTTATCTTTCCCGATTGAGAGGTTTGTAGGAAAGAAAAAGTAGACAATATTTGACAGTTTTTCAAGATTGTTTAGATAGAATGCAATCCTTTGGAACTGGTGATTAGAAGGTTACAATTTGTTTATTTATCTGGTAGGATAGTATAAATTAGCTAGATTATAATCCTTAAGGATATTGACGGTTACTATACCATTTCTTCTTCAACATTTTCGAAGTGTGTACCATAAATCCTGATTTTTCAATTGATTATGAGTAATTTTTAATCAAAATTACTATTACTATTTTCTTGTCACTAGAAAACTATTCTTATATGCAAAAGTTCAGGATATTTATTTTTATGGAAAATGAAATAGTAATGTAGACTATAACAATGATAACAATATATACAAAAAGGAAAAAAAGAGGCAAAGGGTTCCTGGGATAAAAATGAGGTGAAGAATTTTTAGGTCACTCAGAAGTCTGACAGCATGGATATTCCTTGGGCTGCAAGAGAACCATTCTAGAGTAGTTGAATAATATTACATACTATTAGGATTAGTAGTTTTGTAAAATAATTTATTGATATGGTTACAAACTATATATCCATGAGAAGTGACCATTTGCGAGGAAAATACATGCTGAAAGGCAGCTAGCATAAGCATCTCCAGTCTGATGTTGGTGACATAAATATATCAGATCATTTACTAAGACTATGTAAATTCTTTGTTCCTACTTGTTTGACCAATACCCTGATTATCTCTGAGCAGGAAGAACTCATGTTCACTGGTTGAACAGGCCTCTCATGACTTCAGCAGAACTGGAGAATTTGCTCTTTTGTCTAATTGGTAAAATCAACCTTAAATTATAACTATCTTATCTGATCTGTTCTTTCCATTTAAAATTAGAACTTTTGTGTCGTTATTTCTTTAAAGATTGGCACCTGAGCCAACATCTGTCACCTGTCTTCTTTTTTTCCTCTCTTCTTCTTCTCCCCCACCCTCTCTACCCCGCCCCCCAGTACATAGTTGTATCTTCTAGTAGTAGGTCCTCCTGGGTGTGCTGTGTGGAGCGTCACCTCAGCGTGGCCTGATGAGTGGTGCCATGTCCACACCCAGGATCTGAACTGGTGAAACGCTGAGCCACCAAAGTGGAGTGTGCGAACTTAACCACTTGGCCAGGGAGCCAGTCCCCCTTTTATCTCTTAATATAAAGGATATTATATTACTCACTTTAAAGAGGATTTGATGTAGCACCTTTTAGGAATTAGTTTTTGATGGCCTGTGTAGCAACTAAGTATTTTCTGTCTTAATGTGTATCTCTCCTTCATGCATTTTTTATTTGGAATGGTCCTTTGGGAGAATTAAAGTTTTACCCCAGAGTGCTGATGGCTCAGTTGAATTATAAAACATCAACTTGTAAATAAGCAGTTCTGACTATTCCAATATTGATGGCTTATGATTGAAGAAAGAAGATAGTAAGGGAGGGCCAGATTTAGAGGAGCAATATATTGGATGTAGCAGAAAATCAACGGATGAGGCATGTTGAGGTGCAGTTTAGAACCATGAAGCCTATTCTAGGAAGACCATGTCTAGACACATTACAATATGAAACCCTAAGATAAAGGGAAATTCTTGAAGGCAGACAGAGAAAAGTTATGTTTTACATACAAAAGAACAATGATTCAAACACCAAAAAACTTTTCACCAGAAATCATAGCGACCAGAAGACTTTAAAGCTGAAATAAGAAATCAGCTTAAAATTCTGTGTCCAGTGAAAATATCCTTCAGGAATGATGGCAAAATTAAGACAATTTTATAAATGGAAAACTAAGAGGAATTTGTCTCCAGCGGACCTGTACTACAAGAAATGGTAGTTGAAGTTCTTCAAAGGGAAAAGGAATGATATGAACAAAAAACTTGGATCTTCAGGAGCAAATGAAGAGAATCAGAAGTGGTAAACATCTGGACAAAAATTAAAGACTATTTTTATCCTAAGTTCATTTAAAAAAGCCTATGGATGTTTAAAGCAAAATTATAACATTGTCCTTTGGGATTTTCAGTGTAAGCATATGTAATACATAAATGTATAATAAAGTAAATATATAAAACTACTAGAAAATATATAAAACTGTAACAAATTATAGTGTGGGGGGAGGTCATTAAAGGGACCTATATGCTTGCGATGTATCTATATATTACATGAAAAAGTACAGTATTCAAGTTGAATTCTGGAAGATTAGAGATATATGTTGCATTTCTTACAGAAATCACTAAAAAAATACAAAGAGGTATAGCTCAAAAACCAATGGAAATATTTCAGTGGAATACCAAAAAGTATTTAAATTGTACTTTAAAAAGGTAAGAACAAAGGAAGAGCAGCAAGATAAGATAACAGCAAAGAGGACAAAAAGAAAAATAATAAATTGATTGCATAAAATTCAATGATATGAAGTATTAAAGGTCTAAACACTGCAGTTAAAAGGGAGAGATTGTCAGAGTGTTCGATAAAAGAGGAAGACCAAATTTTATTCTGATTACAAGAGATACATTTTAGGTATAAAGACACACAGGGGGCTGGCCCAGTGGCACAACAGTTAAGTTCACACGTTCCACTTTGGTGGCCCGGGGTTCGCCGGTTCAGATCCCATGTGCAGACATGGCACTGCTTGGCAAACCATGCTGTGGTAGGCGTCCCACATATAAAGTGGAGGAAGATGAGCACGGATGTTAGCTCAGGGCCAGCCTTCCTCAGCAAAAAGAGGAGGATTGGCAGCAGATGTTAGCTCAAGGCTAATCTTCCTCAAAAAAAAAAAAAAAAAAAGACACACATATGTTGAAAGTAAATAAATGAACAAAACTATACCAAGCAAACAATAAGCATAAAAAGCAAGGAATAGCTATATTAATATAAAATAGCTTTCAAGATAGAGGGTATCATCAGAGATAAACAAGGATACTTCATAATGATAAAAGGACATTTCAAGAAAACATAATTATAAATGTCTATGTAGTTTAATAGCATAAATGCATGAAACATGCTTAAAAATGCATGAAACAAAAATTGACAGAATTCAAGGGAGAAATAGTTATTTCTACAATGATAGTAGGAGATTTCAACATTCCCTTCTCAGTAATTAATTGAACTAGAAAAAATCAGCAAAGGTGTAGAAGATTTGAACAACACTATGAATTGCCTTGATTTAATGAATATTTTCAGGACACTAAACCCTAAAACTGCCACACGCATATTCTTTTCATGTGCACATAATTTGTTCCCAAATATAGATCATATGATGGACAATAAAACCAATCAACAAATTTAAAAGGAATGAAATTACACAGAATATGTTCTCTTAACCCAACAAAATTAAAATATAAATCAATAACAATAAGATAGGAAAATACCAAATATTTTGAAATTTAATAACACGCCTAAATAAATCATAGAACAAAAAAGAAATTACAAGGGAAATTAGAAAATACTTTGAAGAGAATGACAGTGAAAATACAGCATATCAAAATTTGGGGGAAGCAGATAAAGCAATATTTACAGGGCAACATGGATTTAATTACTTTAAGTAGAAAACAAGAAAACTCTAAAATCACTGACCTAAGATTCCACATTAAGAAGCTAGAAAAAGAAACGTATGCCCTCATTAAATAGAGGTAGGAAGGAATAAAGATAAAAACAGAAATCAACCACACAAGCACATCACAAAAAAGAAAAAAAGACAGAGAAAATTGACAAAAACAAAAGATGGATCAATTCCTTTGGAAAACGACTTGCCAAAATTGACACAAGAGAAATAGAAAATCTCAGAAATCTCAATGCCCAGTATTCATAACCTTTTCAGAAAATAGAAAAAGAGAGAACACTGCCCAACACAATGTATGAGTTGAGCGTAGCCCTAATACCAAAAACTCACAAATACATTACAAAAAAAAACATAATTACACACTGAGGGATACACGCTGGTATCCCTTATGAATGTAAACACAAAAATGCTTTATAAAATATTAGAATATTGGATTAAACAGTATATAAAAAGAATAATATATCATGAGCAAAGAGGATTTAGTCCATGAATACAAGGCTGGATCAACATTCAAAACTTTATCAATGTTAATTTACTGCATTAACAAAATAATGGAGAAAAAACATATTTCAAAATGTGAAGAAAAAGCAATTAACAAAATTCAACACACATTCATGATAAAGACTCAGCAAACTAGGAATAATAGGAAACTTCTTAAATAGATAAAGAGTTTCCACTGAAAACTCTCAATTAATATCATACTTAGTGGAGAAAGACTTCATATTTTACCCCAAAGTTTAGATAGATGGAAAGAATGCCCACTTTTACCACTTATATTTAACATTGTACCAAATGCCCTAGGCATTGCATTAAGGAAAAGTAATAATAATAGCAGTAATGTGCATAAATTTCAATAAGGAAGAAATAAAACTCCTTTTTTTCAGATAATGAGATTCTTTACCTAGAAAATCTAGGGAGTATGCCAAACAACTACTAGAAAAAATGAGTGAATTCAACAATGTTACAGGATACAGAGTTAAGATAGAAAAATCAGGGGCCGGGGGCCGACCCTGTGGGCCGAGTGGTTAAGTTCCCGCACTCTGCTTTGGTGGTCTAGGGTTTCACCGGTTTGTATCCTGGGCACAGACATGGCACCGATCATCAGGCCACGCTGAGGCGGCCTCCCATATGCCACAACCAGAGGGACTCACAAATAAAATATACAACTATGTACTGGGGGGCTTTGGGGAGAAAGAAAAAAAAAAGATTGGCAACACATGTTAGTTCAGGTGCCAATCTTTAAAAGAAAAAAAAAAGAATATACAACTATATACTGGAGGGCTTTGCAGAGAAGAGCAAGGAGGAAAAAAAAGATACAGTCAGTTGTATTTTTATATACTAGCAACAAACAATTAGAAAATTTTTTGAAAATTCCATTTACAATTACACCAAAAAAAATTTAGGAATATATATAACAAAAAACATCCACAACTTCTACCCTGAAAACTAGAAAACATTGATGACAAACTTTAAAGATCAACTAAATTGATAGAAAGATAGACCATGTTTATGGATTAGAAAGTTCAAGATTATTCAGATGCTACTTCTGACCAAATTGATGAATATATCCAACACAATCTCAACCAAACCTCCAATCAAGGGCCGTCCTAGTGGCGCAGCGGTTGAGTTCACGCATTCCAGTCAGTGGCCCTGGATTTGCCGATTTGGATCCTGGGCGTGGACCTATGCAGTGCTTGACAAGCCATGCTGTGGCAGGCATCCCAGCTATAAAGTAGAGGAAGATGGGCACAGATGTTAGCTCAGGGCCAGGCTTTCTCAGCAAAAAAGGGGAGGATTAGCAGCAGATGTTAGGTCAGGGTTAATCTTTCTCAAAAAAAAAACTCCAATCAGCTATTTTGGTAGAAGATGACAAGGTGATTCTAAAATTTATATGGAAATGCAAAAAAAAAAAAAAAAAAAAACAAGAGTAGGCAAGGCATTTTTTATTTATTTTATTTTACTTTATTTTTAAAAATTATTTTTTTATTGAGTAACATTGGCTTATAACATTATGTAAATTTCAGGTGTACAGATATATTTTGATTTCTGTGTAGACTACGTCACATTCACTACCAAAAGTCTCATTACCATCCATCACCATAAACATGTGCCCTTTTACTCCTTTCACCCACCCCCCTGACCCCTTCCCCTTTGGTAACCACAATCTATTCTCTCTATGTGTTTGTTTGTTGTTGTTGTTTTATCTTCCACATATGAGTGAAATCATACAGCATTTCGCTTTCTCCAGCTGACTTACTTCATTTAGCATAATACCCTCAAGGTCCATCTACATTGTTGCAAATGGCACGATTTCATCTTTTCTTATGGCTAAGTAGTATTCCATTGTGTGTATATATATATATTATATATATCTATAATATATATATGTATATATACATCTTCTTTATCCATTCACCCCTT
The DNA here is from genome assembly GCF_021613505.1 of Equus quagga. Lineage (NCBI taxonomy): Eukaryota > Metazoa > Chordata > Mammalia > Perissodactyla > Equidae > Equus > Equus quagga. The sequence continues at coordinate 100,717,278 of NC_060270.1, read as the reverse complement.
GATGGGCACTTAGGATGCTTCCAAGTCTTGGCTGTTGTGAATAATGCTGCATTGAACATAAGGGTGCATATATCTTTTTGAATGAGTGTTTTTGTGTTCTTGGATAAATACCCACAAGTGGACTAACTGGATCATATGGTAGTTCTATTTTTAACTTTTTGAGGAATCTCCATACTATTTTCCATAGTGGCTTCCCCAATTTATATTCCCCCCAGCAGTGTATGAAGGTTCCACTTTCTCTACATCCTGTCCAACACCTGTTATTTCTTGTCTTTTTAATAGTAGTTGTTCTGACGGGTGTGAGGTGATATCTCATTGTAGTTTTGATTTGCATTTCCCTAATAATTAGTGATGTTGAACATCTTTTCATGTACTTCTTGGCCATCTGTATATCTTCTTTGGGAAAATGTTCAGATGCTCTGCCCATTTTTCAATTGGATTCTTTGTTTTTCTGTTGTTGAGTTGTATGAGTTCTTTATATATTTTGGAATTAATCCCTTATCAGATATATTATTTGACAATATTTTATTCCAGTTAGTGGGTTGTCTTTTCGTTTTGTTGATGGTTTCCCTTGCTGTGCAAAGCATTTTAGTTTGATGTGGTCCCATTTGTTTCTTTTTTTTTGTCCTTGCCTGGAGAGACATGATATTCAGAAAGGTGATGCTAAGACTGATACAGAGAGTGTACTGCCTGTGTTTTTTTCTAGAAGTTTTATGGTTTCAGGTCTTATATTCAAATCTGTAATCCATTTTGAGTTAATTTTTGTGAATGATGTGAGATGATGGTCTGTTTTCATTTTTTTGCATGTGGCTGTCCAGTTTTCCCAGCAGCATTTATTGAAGAGACTTTCCTTTCTCCATTGTATGTTCTTGGCTCCTGTGTTGAAAAGTAGCTGTCCATAGATGGGGGGATGCAATTTTTTAAATGATAAACAAAGTAGGAGGACCTACCCTAAATGATTTCAAGACTTAGAATAGAGTTACTAGAATCAGGGGGCCAGCCCGGTGGCACAGCGGTTAAGTTCACACGTTCTGCTTCGGTGGCCCTGGGTTCACCAGTTCAGATCCTGAGTTCAGAACTACACACTGCTTATCAAACCATGCCATGGTAGGCATCTCACATATAAAATAGAGAAAGATGGGCACAGATGTTAGCTCAGGGCCAGTCTTCCTCAGCAAAAAGAGAAGGCTTGGTGGCAGATGTTAGCTCAGCGTTATTCTTCCTCAGAAACAAAAAAGTTACTATAATCAAGACCACTGGTTATTGGTGAAATGATTGTGAAACTGAACTGAATCTTAAACTCACAAACATAATCAGCTAATTTTCATTGACTACCGAGGTAGATCAGTGAGAAAATGGAGAATCTTTTCAATAAATGATGTTGATATAAGTGGTTATTCATATGGAACAAAATTATTAGGTCCAACTTCTCATCATTAAAAAAAATTAACTGACAAGTAACCCTAAATTTAAATGTAAACCTAACACTATAAATTTGAATGTTTTTAGCAGCACTATTAACAATAGCCAAAATGTGGAAACAACCTAAATGTCCTTTAACAGATGAATGGATATGCAGATTGTGGTATATCCATTCAATGGAATATTATTCAGCCAATAAAAAGGAATGAGATAGGGATACATGCTACAATGCAGATGAGCCTATAACATTATGCTAAGTGAAAGAAGCCAAAAACAGATGGCCTTATATTGTATGAATCCATTTATATGAAATATCCAGAATAGGTAAATCCAGAGACAGAAGGCAGATTGCTGGTGACCAGTGGTTGGGAGAAGGAGGAAATAAGGAATAGTTAGTTAGTTTGGGTTTTATTTTGGAGTCTTGAAAATATTTTACAATTAGATAATGTGATGGTTGCACAACATTCTAAATGTACTAAATGCCACTGAATTATTTCCTTTAAATTAGTTAATTTTGTGTTCTGTGAATTGCTACAATAACACACACACACATACATTGAGATACCTCCACACACCAATTAGAATGGATGAAATTAAAAAGCCTGACCATACCAAGTTTTGACATGGTGGTGGAGGATTTGAAATACTCACTCACTGCCAGTACACATGTAAAACTGTAAAACCACTTAGAAAAACAGTTTGACAGTTGCTTAAAAAGTTAAACATACACCCACCATGTGATTCAGCTACTCCATTTGCTCAAGAGAAAAGAGCCTATGTCCACATAGACTCTTGTACTGGAATGTTCATAGCAGCTTTATTTGTAATATCTCCAAATTGGAAGCATCTGAAATGTCCACCAACACATTAGTAGATAAACAAATTGTGATATATCCATAAAATGAAGTACTTCTCAGCAATACAGAAGTTAAGCTATCAACACACATAACAATATGAATGAAGCTCATGATAATTTTGTCGATTGAAGGAAGCCAGGCAAAAAAAGAAAATGAATACATGCTGTATGATTTCCTTTATATGCAACTCTAAGAAATAAAAACAAATCTATAGTGACAGTAGATCAGTGGTTGTCTGGGGCTAGTGATGGGAGCATAAAAAGGGAGAAAGAATTACAAAGGAAGTGAGGAGACTTTGTGGGGTGATGTATATATTCACTATCTTGATTATGGTGATGGTTTCACAGTATATGTCAAGACTTATGAAATGGCACACTTTAGATATGAAGTTTATTATATGTCTATTATAGCTCAGTAATGCTGTTTAAAAAGAATCCAATATAGGCAAGGATACAGAGCAATTGGAATCCTTCTACAGGGCTGGTGGGGAGTAAAATGGTACAACCACTTTGGAAAATTGGTTTGGCAGTTCCTCAAAAGGTTAAACACAGATCAGTGAATTCTACAACAAAGTATATGCTCATGAGAAATGAAAACATATAAGCACAGAAGAAATTTCAAATAAATGTTCATACCAGCATTATTCATAATAGCCAAAAGGTGGAAACAAACCATATTCTGTCACCTAACAAATGGATAAACAGAGATAGTAAATCCATACAATGGATATTGTTTAGCTACAAAAAGGAATGAAGTACTGATACGTGCTTTAACATGGTTAACACTTGAAAACATTATTCTAAATAAAATAAGTCCAAACACAAAGGACAAATATTGTATAATTTCACTTATATGTGGTACCTAGAATATGCAAATTCTTAGTGACAGAGAGTAAGTTGAGGTTATCAAGGGTGGTTGGGAGGAGGGAATAGGGAGTTATTTTTTAATGGGTACAGAGTTTCTGTTTGGGATAATGAAAAAGATCTGGAAATAGAAAGTGGTGATGGTTGCACAGTATTGTGAATGTGTTTAATGCCACTGAATTGTGTACCTTAAAATGGTTAAATGGGTAAATTTATGTTATGTTTATTTTACTGCAATAAAAAAAGTAATACATGGAAACTATTATAGCCAAATGAAGCAGGAACTTTCAGTTATGGCAATTAAAAGTGAGTGATGATTCTCTCCACAAAAGAATAAGCATAGGGGCCGGCCCAGTGGCACAGCAGGCAAGTTCGCACGTTCTGCTTCAGTGGCCCAGGGTTCGTTGGTTTGGATCCCAGGTGCGGACATGGCACTCCTTGGCAAGCCATGCTGTGATAGGTGTCCCACATATAAAGTAGAGGAAGATGGGCACAGATGTTAACTCAGGGCCAGTCTTCCTCAGCAAAAAGAGGAGGATTGGCAGCAGATGTTAGCTCAGGGCTAATCTTCCTCAAAAAAAAAAAAAAAAGAATAAGTGTAAAAGTGGGAAAAGTATGGATGTTCTCACCAAAAATCAATCAATCAATAAGTGGCGTGATGCATGTGTTAATTAACTGGATGGGGGAATCCTGTCACAATGTATACATATATCAAATGACCATAATGTACACTTTAAATATCTTACAATTTTATATGTCAATTATATCTCAGTAAAGCTGACTTTTTTTTAAAAAAAGTGGAAAAACCAGTCAATTTATTTCAGAGCAAGCACTGGAAATCAACCAAAAGCAGAGAACACGTTGAGAAATGTTCATTCCTGAAAAACAAATGCAGTTTCTGGTAATAATAATACGAGGCTGTGGCCTTCTTATCTGGAGCTGTTTTTATACCCCATTTCCCAACTTGCTGGACAAAAATGGTAGTTTTACCAGCTTTTGACTGACCGTGAAAATTACCACATTTGATGTCAGAGTAGTACTCAGTTAGAGGTGAAGAGTGAAAACCCATGTCTTTGCTGACTAAAATTGCCAAATAAGGTTGGAAATGATGGTGGAAAACCTCCATTTTGCTATCCAGAAGTTGCAATTCCAGTTGGAGTGAGAGGTGGACCAGCCAGAAATTTGATGGATGATCCTGGAAATGAGATAGGTATAAAGGGGCTCAGGTAATCTCCCCACATATATCTGGCTAACTAGGAAACTACACATACACAAGGCATCTCCAGGAGCACCTGGTGGAAAGTGAAAAGGCAAAGGAAACTAGAGAGCTGGCTCAAACTTTGAAGTCAGTTTCTGCAAACCACACAAAGATTAACTGGCAAAGGGTACAAGCCTTATCGGGTCAAGGTATTTGAGCACAACCTCTGGCCAAATCATTGACTAAGCACAAAGTTCTGCTGAAACAGGCAATTTCTAGGAAGCCAGATAACAAAATAATAATAATAGGAATTTTTAAAAAACTGAGCAGAGGGCTGGCTCCATGGCCTAGTGGTTGTTTGCGTGCTCCACTTCCGTGGCCCAGGGTTTCACCGGTTTGGATCATGGGTACAGACCTAGCACCGCTCATGAAGCCATGCTGAACTTTGGGGAAAAGAAGAAGAAAGGAAAAAAAAAGAGATTGGCAACAGACGTTAGCTCAGGTGCCAATCTTAAAAACAAACAAACGAACAAAAAAACTGAACAGAGACATTCAAGAAAGAAATTACACCAATTCTCTACCATCTCTTCCAGAAAATAGAAGCAGAGGTAACTCCATTCTGTGAGGCCAGCATGACCCTAATACCAAAACCAAACAAATTACAAGAAAGGAAAACTGCAGATTAATATCTCTCAGGAACATACATGCAAAATTCCTCATCAATATATTTGCAAATTGAAGGGCCAGCCTGGTGGCATGGCAGTTAAGTTCTCATGTTCTTCTTCAGTGGCCTGGGGTTCACAGGTTTGGATCCCAGGTGCGAACCTACACACTGCTTGTCAAGCCACGCTGTGGCAGGAGTCCCACATATGAAGTAGAGGAAGATGGGCACGATGTTACCTCAGGGCCAGTCTTCCTCAGCAAAAAGAAGAGGATTGGCAGCAGACATTAACTCAGGGCTAATCGTCCTCAAGGAAAAAAAATTTGCAAATTGAATCCAACAATGTATAAAAAGAAGTATACACCATGACCAAGTGGGATTTATTTCAGTAATGTAAGGCTAGATCAGCATTTGAAAATCAGCTAATATAATCCATTACATCAGGAGACTAAAAAAGAAAAATCATGTGATCATATCAGTAGATGCAGAAAAGGAATTTCAGACAATTCAGTACCCATTCATGATAAAAACTCATCAAACTCAGAGTAGAAGGGAACATCCTCAACATTTATTTTAAAAACCCCCAGCTAACATCATACTCAATAGTGAGAAACTAGAAGAATTCCCACTAAGATCAAAAACAAGGCAAGTATGACCACTCTCACCACTACCATTCATCATCACACTGGAGGTCCTACCTAATGCACTAAGACAAGAAAAGGAAATGAAATGTATACAGGATGAGAAGGAAGAAATAAAATTGTTTTTGTTCTCAGATCTAAAGAATCAACCAAAACTCCTAGAACTAATAACCAGGTATAGCAGAGTTGCAGCATACAAGCTCAGTATATAAAGTCCAATTACCTTCTTATACTAGCAATGAGTGCTTGGAATTTGAAATTAAAAACAGGATAACTTTTACATTACCACCACAAAACATGAAATAGTTAGGTACAAGAATGACAGAATATGTGCAAGATCTATATGAGGAAAATTATAAAAGTCTTACGAAAAAAGTCAAAGATCTAAGTAAGTTGAGAGGTAGTCCATGTACATGGATGTGAAGACTATTGTCAAGATGTCAGTTCTTCCTAACTTAACCTATAGATTCAATGCTGTCCCAAACAAAATCCAAACCAGTTATTTTGTGGATATTGACAAACTGATTCTGAAGTTTATATGGAAAGGCAGAAGACTCAGAATAGCCAATACAATGTTGAAAAATAAGAAAAAAGTCAGAGGACCAGCACTGCCCAACTTCAAGATTTACTGTAAACTTACAATAATCAAGACAGTGTAGTATTGATGAAAGAATAGACAAAATGATAACATTTTAACAGAATAGAAAACCCAGAAATAGTCCTACACAAATGTAATGTAACTAATCTTTGAAAAAGGAGCAAAGGCAGTTCAGTGGAGAAAGGATAGTCTTTTCAACAAATGGTGCTAGAACAACTGGACATTCATGTGCAAAAAATTGAATCTAAATACAGACCTTACAACTTTCACAAAAATTAACTAAAAATAGATCATAAACTTATGTGAAAAATTCAGAACTATAAAACTTCAAGAAGATAATGTAGGAGAAATTCTAGCTCACCATGGGTTTGCAGTGAATTTTTAGATATGATACAAAATGCATGATCCAGGAAAGAAAAAAATTGATGTTAGACATCATCAAAATTAAATTTTTCTCTGTAAAACACACTATTAAGGGGCTGGCCCAGTGGTGCAGTGGTTAAGTTTGCATGCTCTGCTTCAGCAACCTGGGGTTTGCTGGTTCGGATCCCAGGTGCAGACCTATGCACCACTTATCAAGCCATGCTGTGGCAGGCATCCCACATTATAGAGGAAGATGGGCATGGATGTTAGCTCAGGGCCAATCTTCCTCAGCCAAAAAAAAAAAAAAAAGACTAATCATCCTCAAAAAAAAAGATACTATTGAGAGAATGAAAAGACAAGCTACAGGCTGGGAGAAGACATTTATAAAACATATCTGATAAAGTACTGGCATTCAAAATTATAAAGAAGTCTTTTTAAACAACGATAAGAAAACTAACAACCCTATTAAAGAATAAGCAAAAGATCTGAACAGACACCTCACCAAAGAAGATATGTAGATGTCAAATAAGCATATGACAATATGCTCAACATCATATGTCATTAGGGATTTGCAAATTAAAACAATGAAATACCACACCACACCTGTTAGAATGGCCAAAATCCAAAACACTGACAACATCAAATGCTGACAATGATGTGGAGCAAGAGAAACTCTCATTCATTGCTGTTGTGAATACAAAATGCTACAGCCACTTTGGAAGACAATTGGGCAGTTTCTTACAAAACTAAATATACTCTTACTGTATGATTCAGCAGTCACACTCCTTGATATTTACCCAAATTAGTTGAAAACTTCTGTCCACACAAAAACCTGTGTTCAAACGTTTATAGCAGCTTTATTCATAATTGCCAAAACTTGGAACCAACCAAGATGTCTTTCAGTAGGTGAATGGATAAACTAAATGTGGTACATTTATATAGCAGAATATTACTCAATACTAAAAAGAAATGAGTTATCAAGCCACAAAGTGACATGGAGTTATCAAGCCACAAAAAGAACAAATATCAAATCATTATGTTGTATACCTGAAACTGATAGAATGTTGTATGTCAATTATACCTCAATAAAAACAAACAAACAAAAAAGACATGGATGAAACTGAAAAATATTGCTGAGTGAAAGAAACCAATCTGAAAATGCTATATACTGTACAATTCCATCTATATGACATTCTGGAAAAGGTAAAACTATGGAGACAGTAAAAATAATAGTCTTTGCCACAGGTTTGGGGTGGGAAGGGAGGGATGAATAGGTGGAGCACACGGATTTTTAGGGAAGTGAAATTATTCTATATGATACTGTAATAGTGGATACATGTTCATTATACATTTGTCAAAACCCATAGAATGAACACAAATAGTGAACCCTAATCTATGACTTTAGTTAATAATAATGTGTCAATATGACTCATAAATTTTAACCAATGTATCATAGTAATTGAAGATATTAATAATAGGGGAAGGGCTGGCCAGGTGGTGCAGCAGTTGAGTTCGCACGTTCTGCTTCTCGGCGGCCCGGGGTTTGATGGTTCAGATCCTGGGTGCAGACATGGCACCACTTGGCAAAAGCCATGCTGTGATAGGCATCCCACATATAAAGTAGAGGAGATGAGCATGGATGTTAGCTCAGGGCCAGTCTTCCTCAACAAAAAGAGGAGAAGTGGCAGATGTTAGCTCAGGGCTAATCTTCCTCAAAAAAAAAAAAATAATAATAATAGGGGAAATTAGATAGGGTGTATGAGGAGGGATTTTAGAACTCTCTGTACTTTCTCTATTTTTCTTTAAAATTGCTCCAAAAAACATGTATTAAATTTTTAATAATTTTGAGCAGAGATATCAGTGGTACACACTGCAGCAGAGACAGATTCTGCAGTTTAAGTACAGGAAAGTTAGTAAAACAAATCTTTCAGGAAAATAAAGCAAAATCCAGAGTTGGCATATGCTCTCTAAAATGTTTTCAAAACTACTAGATATGTAAAGAAACAAGAAAGAATTACACACATACCCGGAAATAAGGCAGTCAATAGAAACTGACTCTGAATGGGCCCAAATGTTAGATTTAGCAGACAGAAGATCTCAAGGCAACTTTTAGAAACATGTTTTTTAAAAACTTATATTCAAAGAACTAATGGAAAACATAATAGTAATAATTAAACAAAAGGAGAATTCCTTTCTTTCTTTCTTTTTTTGGTTTGGAAGATTGGCCCTGAGCTAACATCTGTTGCCAGTCTTCCTCTTTTTTTTATCCCCATGCCCCAGCACACTGTTGTATACCCTCATTGTAGGTCATTCTAATTCCTCATTGTGGGATGCCGCCAAACCATAGCTTGATGAGTGGTGTGTAGGTCTGCACCCAGGATCCAAATTGGCAAACCCTGGGCCACTGAAATGGATTGCATGAGGTAAACCACTCGGCCACGGGGCTGGCCCCTGTATTTCCTTATTTAAACTCCCTTTTGGGGGGCTGGCCCCTGTATTTCTTTATTTAAATTCCATTTTGGGGGGGCTAACCCTGTGGCCAAATGGTTAAGTTTGTGTGCTCCACTTCAGTGGCCTGGGGTTTGCCAGTTCGGATCCTGGTCACGGACCTACACACTGCTTATCAAGCCATGGTGTGGCAGCATCCCACAGAGGAACTAGAATGCCCTACAGCTAGGGTATACAATTGTGTGCTGGGGCTTTAAGGATGAAAAATAAAAAGAGAAAGATTGGCAACAAATGTTAGCTCAGGGCCAATTTTCCGAACCAAAAATAAAAAAATGAAATAAAGAAATACAATCTATAGAAAAAGAACCACATAGAAATTCTAGAGTTTAAAAGTACCACAAGTGAAATGAAAAACTTACTGGATGGGCTCAGCAGCTGATAGAAGGAATCAGTGACCTTGAAGATCATTAGAAATTACCTAGGGCAAGGAATAGAGAGACAAAGATTGAAGAAAAATGAACAGAATCTCAGAGAACTGTGGAACAGTGTGAAGTATCCCAACATAAATGTAATGAGCATCCCAGAATTGGGGGGAGTGGGCAGGAAAAATAATTGAAAAAATAATTAATGAAAACCTCTCAATTTTGATAAATACATTAACCTGCAGATTGAAGAAGCTCAACAAATCCCAAGTTTGAAAAAGACAAGGGACCACACACCTGGTTACATTATAGTGAAGCTGTTGAAAGACAAAGACAAAACAAAGCTTTTTTTTTTGCTCAGAAATATTAGCCCTGAGCTAACATCTGTTCCCAATCTTCCTCCTTTTTGCTGAGGAAGATTCACCCTGAGCTAACATCCATTTCCGATCTTCCTCTATTTTGTATGTGAGCCACTGCCACAGCATAGCCACCGATGATTGGTGTAGGTCTGCACCCGGGACCTGAACCCAGGATGCTGAAGTGGAGCATGCCGAACTCAACCACTAGGCCACCAGGGCTGGCCCCAGAAAGGAACTCTTGAAAGCAGCAAGAGAAAAACAACTCATCATGAATAAGACAGCAACAATAGTAATAGCTCACTTCTCTCATAAGAAAAATGATATCAAGAAGACAAGGTAATGACATTTTTAAAGCCCTGGGGGTGAGTTTGGGGGGAACTGACAACTATAGAATTTTATATGCAGTGAAATTATCCTTTAGAAATGAAAATGAAATAAAGGCGTTCCTAAGAAAACAAAAACTAAGATTTTATTACTAGCCAAGTTGCACTATGAGCATTACTTAATGAAGTTCTTCAGGCCGAAAGGAAATGATGTTAACCATAACTCAGATCCACATGAATGAATGAAGAACGCTAGTAATGGCATATATGTGGGCAAATATAAAAGACTATAATATTCTTTTTTTGTTTTCTTAATTTCATTAAAAAACATAAAACTGTTCAAAGCAATCATTATAGTACTTTGTTGTTGCATGTACAACATATATTAAGTACAGTCATGTGTCAGGGATCTCTTCTGAGAAATGCATCATTAGGCGATTTCCTTGTTGTATGAACATCATAGAGTGTACTGAGGGTAGCAAAATTCGACACCCCAAAATGTGTCTCTTTAACATGAGAATTATTTTAGGCTGATTATTTTTAAGAAACAAAAGACTCAGAAAGTTTTTGTTGTTATCTTACCTTTAACTGCCTAAACTAATTCAGATTTTAAAAGCCTGTCTCAGGAAGCAAGCTGTCACCTTAGCATAGCATGAACTAGGTGGTTCACAGGGAGGAACATAGAAAAACCCTGTTTGTTGGACTCCCTTCTGTGTTCCTGTTTCTATGTGGCCCAACACTTGTTTTCCAAACGTTTGCTCCTTCTCACCTATCTGTGCATTGCCTTCCTTCCCTTTGCAGTCCCTGACTCTCCACACCTCCAACATCTTCTTTTGTCTTTAGCTGATGGTGGTATTTAAGGTGAGGGCTTTGGCCATTTTAGTGAGTTTCTCAGTTTTCCTGGGTTTCTCCCATATGTACATGTTATTAAAATTTTGTTTTGCTTTTCTCCTGTTAATCTGTCTCAGGTCAGTTTAATTCTTTGACCAGCCAGAAGAACCTAGAAGGGTAGAGGAAAATTTCTTTCTCCCTTACAGTACTTAGACAAACCTAGATGGTAGAGCCTACACACCTACACTGTATGGTACTAATCTTATGTGAACACCATCATGTATGTGGTCTGTTGTTGACCAAAATGTCATTATATAGTGTGTGACTATAATATAATTGACATTAATAGTACTAGTAGGGTGTTGCAAATTGAGCATATAGGAGCAAATCTGCTGTAATAGAATTAAGTCAGTATTTATCTGAAAGAGACTGTAAATTAAAGAGTAAATTAAAGATTCATTTTGTAACCCCTAAAGCAATGACTCAAAAGAAACTTTAAAAAAATCTCATATTTAATAAAAAAAAGAATTAAAAACTTATATTAAAAACTCACTTATTTAACATGAAAGACCATAAAGGAGTAACAGAAGACCAAAAAGGACATATAGAAAACAAATGTCAAGATGAAAAATAAAATCCAACCATATCAGTAATTACAATAATTGTGAATGGACTTCAATTAAATGACAGAGATTCACATTTCTTTTCTTTATTTCTGTAGAACAGTATTCTGACTGTCTTCCATTTGCCCTTCCAAGTCCACTCTTCTCCTTAGTCTACTTTGCTTTTTACCATGCGAAGGTGATTTGTGTGGATTATATGGGTCTCCATACCCTCTGGCACCTGGTCAGTTTCTACCAATGAGGAGCCCTTCAAGAATATCAAAGGAAGGGAAAGAGTATGTGGACAAGGCTCCCTCTCTGTGAGAGCACCTCAGGCTTTCTGTGTCTCTACACTGCAGATGGCCTTTTCTATACTGTTTCCTCCCTCTGTTTATAGTAACTAACCCTCTACTCAAACCTGTGGGTGTAGGGACAGTAAGAGTTCTCCTGCTAGTAGCCCTGGGTTATTGCACTCTTTCTTGTGGTTCCCCTTCACCCTCACTTTTATAATAATGCCTTTGTACATTAACCTTTCTTGAATTATCCCAACTTGAGTGTGCCATCTGCGTCCTGAGGGAACCCTCGCTGATAGATATGGCTATGATTTTTTGAGTATTTGTTCTCTTTTCTCCATATCAGTCATCTTCTCCTTTAAAGATTTTCCAATATTCCTTATTGTTTTCTTCATTCTGAAAAATATTCAGAACACTGTCTTTCACATCTTTATTCATTTTTAGTCTGCTTATAATGTATATTGTAATAATTTTATTTGTTATTTTGCATTAGGTAATTTCTTATGTTGACTAATTGCTTTTGAATCCATGTTGTCTTTTTATTTTAGTTTCTCTGTGTCTTCTGTTATGTATTCTTTGAGGTAATCAAGTAGATGAAAACTAAATGTTTATATTTGTTTGGAGGAAACGATTTATAGAATGTATGCTATTTTACGTGTCTTTTACTTTGCTGCAGTGTCTTTTCAAATCAATACCCCCTTCTTTTTTCTTTCTTTCTTTTTTTGCCTACATACTCATTTAAGTCCTTCTGGCATTTTTTTCAATAAACAGCATTGAAGAAGGACCCCTTGGCATCCTCTCTTTAAAACAACTGCTGGCAAGTTGCCCTCTAAGCATTAACTTTGAAGGCAGGTGTCTACCTCAGATTGCAATACCTACTGACGTTTATTTTATGTGGGTCTGTTGACTTGTCTTGTGTTTTTTGTCTTAGGTTTTCTGTCTAAATTAGTGTCAGATCTCAGTTTACAATGTTTTGAATATATGTGCTATATTCAAGTCTATATTTCTATCTTTTTTCCACTCCCAATATGCATAATTTTGTGTATTCCCATCCTTTGCCCCTGCTTCTTTATGTATTTTATGCTGGAAGTTATAGACTCTGAAGGTATTACAGGGAAAAGAAGCTAAGGTGGAACTTTGCAGGCTTCTGATTCTGGCTGCCTCAGTATATTATTCTGTGTAGTTGGGAAATGCCTATCTCTTTATTGATCAATACATTACGTGTAGCGGGAGTTGAGTTCTTTCCCTACGTATGTTAGTCTGTGCTACTCTTATTCATGGAATGTACTTCTGATTTCATTTTCATTGTTTTAACAGTGAAAATTCCACTAAAGTTTTGGCTTTTATTGTGCAATGTTCCTGTACTCTTTTTTAGGTTAACTCCCAACTCTAGCTATTTTGTACTCTACTGACTCTCAAACAATTTTGGCTGTGGAAGAATTTGTTAGAGATTATCTAGTAGAATTTCCCATTTGATGAAGATGTGGTCCAGAGGTCAAATTAGGATTCCCCTAGGAAAAACCAAATATAATAACATACAGGCAGGTTTTCTGATTACCAGTCCATTGCCCTTGCCATTATTTCATACTGTGACTTTTATTATTTGAGCGTATTTGTCAATGAACGCCATCAGGAGGAACACCAGTATAGTGGTCAACATATCTAGATTTCAGTAACAGATGTGCTACTAATTTGGTGAATGATTTTGGGAGTCACTAAACTTTATTTGTAATTACAACATAGATCATATAAGCCAACTGACCGAGGTTTTCTTTAAGATCTCCTTCAGGAGCCGGCCCCGTCACCTGGGCACAGACATGGCACTGCTCATGAAGACATGCTGAGGCAGCGTCCCACATAGCACAGCCAGAGGCAATCACAACTAGAATATACACTTATGTGCAAGGGAGCTTTGGGGAGAAGAAGAAGAAAAAAAAAATTGGCAACAGATGTTAGCTCAGTTGCCAATCTTAAAAAGGAAAAAAACAAAGATCTCCTTCAGTTTTAAAATTCAGTTCAATTCCAAGTAGTTTTTATTTATAAGATGCCAAGCCAAGACTACTGTAAGTTTTGGTGAAAGGTAGTAGGTAACACAAAGCCTGTAAGCTATGATTATTTCCAACTCTTTTATATGTTCCTTTAAAGGAATTATAGAATATCTGGCTCAACTGTGCACAGATGAGGTTATATACACATTTGAACAAATTAAAAAATTGTCTAATGGGAGAAATCTTACAAAAATGATTTTTTGTAGAAAAACGCTAATGTCAAATGCTTACTGGGTATTTGTTAGTTGAAATTCTTTTTTATTTATTTGTTTGTTTTGGTGAGGAAGATTAGCCCTGAGCCAACATCTGTTGCCTATCTTCATCTTTTTCCTTGATGAAGATTGTCGCTGAGCTAACATCTGTGCCAGTCTTCTTCTGTGTTTTGTATATGGGACGCTGCCGCAATATAGTTTCATGTGCAGTGTGCAGGTCTATGCACAGCATCCAAACCCACGAACCCTGGGCTGCCGAGCCATAACGTGTGAACTTAACTACTATGCCACAGGGCTGGCCCCACATTAAAATTATTATGAAATATTTCATAAAGAGGTTGTGTGGGAGGTTAGCCAAAAATGACATCTTGCATGCCCAACATCATTCATCATGTGGCAATGTAAATCAAAGCCACAATGAGATATTACTTTACAGCCTTTACAGCCACTATGGATGTCTATAATCAGAAAGAAAAAGAACAGCAAGTGATGGTGAGGATGTGGAGAAATTGTAACTCTCACACATTGCTGGTGGAAAAGTAAAATTGTACAGCTACTTTGGACAACAGTTGGGCAGTCCTCAAAAAGTTAAACATAGTTAGCATATGACTCTGCAGTTTCACTCCTAGGTATAAACTCAAGAGAACTGAACATATATGTTCAAACAAAAACCCATACACAAATGTTCATAGCAGTATTATTTATAATAGCCAAAAGGTAGAACCACCCAAACGTCCATTAACAGACAAACGGAAAACTAAAATGTGGTATATCCATACGATGAAATATTATTTGGCAGTAAAACAGAATGAAGTACTGATACATGCTGCAATATGAGTGAACCTTAAAAATATTATGCTATGTGAAAGAAGCCATTCACAAAAGACCACATTTTGTATGGTTCCATTTATATGTAACGTCCAGAATAAGCAAATCCAAAGAAAAAGGAAGTTGATTAGGGATTTCCAGGAATTGAGAGAAGAAAAGAATTGGTAAGGACTCCTAGTGGGTATGGGGTGTCTGTTTAGGGTGATGAAAATATGGAATTAGTAGTGATCATTGCAAAAACTTGTGAAAAATACTAAAAACCACTGAATTGCACACTTTAAAAGGGTAAATTTTATGGTGAGTAAATTATATTTCAATAGTAAAAAACATCTAAAAAATGACATCTTCCTAGCAACCATGTCATAGCTGATCCCACAAATGTAACTGTAAAAACAGCAATATATGGAAACTTAACACTACTGCCAAAAATTAAGATTGTCAGTAGAGTGATTATGAGAATGTAGAAGGTGTGTTCAGTAACTCTAAGCAGAGAGCTTGAATGGAAAAAATTTCACATGATTCTCTTCATAAAATAAAAACACTTCTAGTCACTGGGAAAAAATTTAGAACTCTTTTTCTCTGCTCTTAGTTCCCCGATTGAAATGAGATTTGTATTAATCAAAAGGCTAACCAACCATTCCGTTACTGCTTTTTGACATAGCCATAAGACTGCACCAGCCCTCTCCCATTTTTTTCTATATTCACAGTGTAGGTGAATAACTGCATTGCATTCTTGGATATATAGTTCTCAACAGAGATGAGGAAAGGAGGTACCTTGGTAGCATTATGTCAAGGGATTATAATTACTATGATTTTTAACAGGAATTTTTTTTTTTTAAAGATTTTATTTTTCCTTTTTCTCCCCAAAGCCCCCCCCCCCCCCCGGTACATAGTTGTTATCTTTAGTTGTGGGTCTTTCCAGTTGTGGCATGTGGGATACTGCCTCAGCATGACCTGATGAGCAGTGCCATGTCCACCCCCCGGATTTGAACCGGCGAAACCCTAGGCTGCTGAAGCAGAGCGTACGAACTTAACCACTTGGCCATGGGGCCAGTCCCCTAACAAGAATGTTTTAACAATTAAATTCAGAATAAATTAATAGGGACTTCTGTTTCTCAACAAGATGGAGTCACTGGACAAGATATACCCTGCTATCTGCAATAAATGGAAAGAAAAAAGAATATAAAAAAGAAATGGTTTTCAAGAAATTGGACAGCAGGTAAGAAAGGACATTGTTCCCTAAGAGACAGGAATAAAACAAGGTGAGCTGTACTATTTTCTCAGATTACTGCATTGAGACACTTTCCAGGCCTTGTCACAGAACAGAAAATGGATGTAGAGCTCAGAGATTCCTTGAGTTGAGGAGACATTGCTGAGAGTCTGTGATGACAAAGCTCGCTAGAATTTACAGGCTGAAGTATTGGAGTGGAGAGAGCTACTACAAGAAGTCTGCAGGGGCCTGTGTCCTAGTGGTTAAGTTCACGTGCTCCACTTGAGCGGCCCAGGGTTTTGCAGGTTTCCATCCTGGGTGTGGACATGGCAGTACTCATCAAGCCATGCTGAGGTGGCATCCCACATAGCACAACCAGAAGGACCTACAACTAGAATATACAACTATGTACTGGGAGGTTTTTGGGGAAGAAGAAGAAGAAGAAAAAAAAAAAAAAGATTGGCAACAGATGTTGGCTCAGGTGCCAATCTTTAAAAAAAAGGAAAAAGAAATTTCCAGAGGATCCCCTCAAGTTTTCAGCAGAGCACTGATCAGTATCTTCATGTTAAGAAACTACCTGAGGCTGGGGAAAGAACCATTGAAGAGTTAGAAGAGGGAAGAGTGTACAGAATTCTCACAAGGATAGGAATAGTGCCTATTCCCACCTGCCAGACTAGAAAATTGAAAACCTCACAATTCATAGAGCACTGGGTACAGTACTTAAAAAGATCTTGTTTTAGGAGTGTGAAATACTTAGCCATAGATGTAAAACCTGCTGTGTTCTTTCCTAACAAATTTTAAAAGCAAGACCTGAAAGGATCAAATTGTTTCCAAGTAATTTAACTGCAGCTCAGGAAAAAGCTGAAGAATATTTATGGGAATACAAACATGTCCAGCACCTATCAAAGTAAAATTCATAATTTCTGACAGCGAATAGGAAATTACTAGGCATGCAAAGAAGCAGGAAAATATGACTAATAATGAGGAAATACAACTGATTCAGAATTAACACACATGATAGAATTAGATAAGGATATCAAAAGTTACTATAAGTGTATTACATTTGTAAAACCAAGCTAGAGGAAATATTGAAAATGAAAATGAAAAAATCTTCCATAGAAAAACGGAAGATATAAAAAAGATCCAAAATAAACTTCTAGTGCTGATAACTATGATATCTGAGATGGAAAACACCCTAGATGGGTTAATACCAGATTATATGTTGCAGAAGAAAAGATTAATGAATATGAAGACACAACATTAGAAACTATTAAAAATTAATTACAAAGGGGAAAATGGATTTTTAAAAAATGCATAGAACATCATTGAGCTGTGGTACAGTTTCAGGTAGCCTAATATATTTGTAATTGAACTTCTCTAAAGAGATGGCATAAAAAAATATTTGAAAAAATAATGACTGAAAGTTTTCTGAATTTGATGAAAGCTAATAAACTCAAAGATTTCAGAAGTTCAAAAAAACCCCACACCAAGAAACATGGAGAAAACTACATCAAGGTAGGTCATCATTAAATTGTTCAAATCCAGTGATAAAGAGAAAATCTTGAAACTACTTTGAGGAAAAGAGACACTTGATCTACAGAGCAACAAATATAAGAATTTCAGCAGATTTATCATCAGAAACAATGTAAGCAAGAAGATTATAGACCATCTTTAAAATACTTAAATAAAACAGGTATTAGCCTAGGATTCTTTACCCAGCCAAAATCTTTCAAACATGAAAGTGAAGTACTGTCCTTTCTCAACAGACAAAAACTGAAAGACGGGCCAGCCTGATGGCACAGCAGTTAAGTTCGTGTGCTCTGCTTCGGTGGCCTGGGGTTTGCAGGTTCGGATCCCAGCTGTGGACCTAAATACCACTTCTCAAGCTACACAGTGGCAGGCGTCCCACATATAAAGTACAGGATGATGGGCATGGATGTTAGCTCAGGGCCCAATCTTCTTCACCAAAAACAACAACAACAACAAAAACAAAAAAAGAAAAAAAACCCGAAAGACAAGTAATTTTTGATAAAGGTACAAAGTCAATTTAATGACAAAGGATAGTCTTTTCAATAGATAGAGCTGTAAAACTGGATATCCGTATGCCAAAATTGGAGTTTCATCCATACATTACATGATATATAAAAACTAACTCAAGATGGATCATAGACATAAATGTAAAACCTCAAACTATAAAACTTCCACAAGAAAATATAAGAGGAGAAAATCTTAGTGATTTTCCACAAAGATTTCTAAAAGCTGTATCTATAAAAGTAAAAATTGATAAATCAGTTTTAATCAAGACAAAAAATAAACTCTGCTCTTCAAAATATATTCTTAAGGGAATGAAAAGACAAACCACAATATGGGATAAAATGTTTGCAAATTATATATCTGATAAAGGGCTTGTATCCAGAATATATAAAGAACTCTCAAAACAGGAAGGAGAAAACTTACAACCTAATAAAAAAATGGGCTGACGATTTGAACAGATACTTCACCAAAGAAGATATAAGGATGGTAAATAAGCATATGAAAAAATATTCAACATTATTAGTCATTAGGGAAATGCAAATTGATACGAAATCAGATAGACCACTGTTAGAAGGACTAAAATTAAAAAGACAGACTGCCCTGAGTTTTGCTAGAATGTAGAACATCTGGAATGCTCATTCACTGCTGGTGGGAATGTAAAATGGTGTAGCCACTTTGGAAAACAGTTTAGCAGTTTCTTAAAAAGTTAAATATATACCTACCATATGATCCAGCCATTCCACTCCTTGGTGGTATACTCAAAAGCAGTGGTAACATGTATCTGCATAAAATTTTGTATATGAAAGTTCATAGCAGCATTATTTGTAATAGCCAAAAGGTGGCTATTACAGTTCAAATATCAATCAACTGATGAATAGATAAATAAAACCTGGTATCCATACAATAGAATACAACTTAACAATAAAAGGGAATGAATAATTGATACATGTAACAAAATGGATGAATCTCAAAGTAATTATACTAAATGGAAGAAGCCATATAAAAAAATACATACCATATGATTCTATTTATATAAAATTCTAGAAAATGCAAACTAATCTATTGTGATTGAAAGCAAATCATTGGTTTCCTGGGATCACAGATTTAGGTTACGTGGAAGAATGCGAGGGAGGTATTATGAAGGAGCATGAGGAAACTTCTGGGGGTGCGATGGGTATGTTCATAATCTTGATTATGTTGGTAATTTCACAAGTAATACATATGACAAAAATGCTTTAATTGTAAACTTTAAATATATACAATTTATTGTATGCAAATTACAAGTCCTCACTTTGCATGGTTCCAATATGCACAAATTTGTCAGCATGTTCAATTAAATTGCACCTATCTGCTAAAAACATGGTTCAAATTTAATTTACCACAGAGTATTCATTGTAAATAATTGCATGAATTACAAACTTTGCTGGTAGCCCTTCAGTCCACAAATCTCCATTTAAATAGCAGATGTACAACATGATCAGTGACCAGTCATATTTTCTAAGTCTCTTGATGATTTTTCACTGCACATCTGACTTTCAGTTCCTATACAGACCGCAAAGTATGTAGTTTTGTTACCTTCTTGCCTCCAAGTGATCAACCCACATGACGTTTTATCAAAATGGATAGGCAAAAGAGGGAATTGGCTTTTAAGGTTAATTTATTTGTCAACTTAACAGGAACATGGTATGCCCAGCTATTTGGTCAAACATTATTCCGGGTGTATCTATGAGGGTGTTTTTGGATGAGATTAACATTTAATCAGTAGATTGAGTAAAGCAGATTGCTTCCCTAATGTTCCTGGTCCTCATCCAGTCGATTGAAGGCCTGAATAGAACAAAAAGGCTGACCCTTCCTGGAGTTAAGAGGGAACTCCTCCTGCTCAACTGAGGAGCTAAGACATAAGTCTTTTCTGTTTTCTGCTCTTGAGTCTCTATCCTGCCAGCTTTTGGACTGAAACTTACACCATTGACTCTCCTGGTTCTTAGGCCTTGGGACTCAGTCTGGAACTACACCATCAGCACTGCTGGGTCTCCAACTTGCTGACTGCAGATCATGGGACTTGTCAGCCTCAATAACTGCATAAGTCAATTCCTTATGATAAATCTCTTTTTATATATATATACATATATAATCTCTTGTTCTATTTCTCTGGCAATCCCTGACTAATACAGATTTTGGTACTAGGAAGTGGAATGCTACTGTATCAAATACATAAAAATGTGGAAGTGGCTTTAGAACTGAGTAATGTGTAGAGGCTAGAAGAGTTTTGAGGTACATGCTAGAAATATGGACATTAAAAGCAATTCTGGTGAGGGCTCAGAAAGCAAAAAGAACTGAAGAGAAAGCTTCCATCTTTTTAGAGAATACATAAATAATCACGTACAGAATGTTGATAGAAATATGGGCATTAAAGGCCATTCTGGTGGGCTGTCTGATGAAAATGCAGAACAGATTATTGGAAACTAGAGGAAAGGCAATGTTTGTTAAAAATTGGCAGAGAACTTGGCTGAATTGTGTTCTTGTGTTTTGTGGAAGATAAAACTTGTGAGTGATAAAATTGGATATTTAGCAGAGGAGATTTCTTCTTTTTGAAAGGTATGCATTTTATTTTTGTGAGGAAGATTGGTCCTGAGCTAACATCTGTTGCCAATCTGCCTCTTTTTTTTTCCCCTCTCCAAAGCCCCCAAGTACATAGTTGTACATCCTAGTTGTAGGTCTTCTATGTGGGACACCACCTCAGCATGGCTTGATGAGCAGTGCTAGGTCTGCACCCAGGATCCAAACCAGTGAGCCCCAGGCTGCTGAAGTGGTGCATATGAATTTAACCGCCACGGGGCTGGCCCCTAGCAGAGGAAATTTCTAAGCAAAACATTAAAGGTGTGGCTTGAGTCCTCCTTTTTGCTCATAGTAAAACATGAGAGGAGAGAGATGAATTGAAGACATAATTATTAAGCAAAAAGGAAACAGAATTTGGAGAATTTGGAAAATTTTCAGCCTACCTATATTGCAGAAACTTAAAAGCTTATTCTGGAGAGAACACTAAGGGTGTGGCTGAACAACCATTTGATAAAGAGATCATGGGTGCAACTCATGGATTTAATCAGTCATTTCAGCAGAAGCCAGAAATAGAGGTGGTATTATACCAGCAGAGAACCCGTCAGTTTGAACTAAAGGGGACAGAGAAAGCAAGACAGAATGCAGGATGACTGTAGGACTTTTTGGATTCTACAGGACAGGACTCTAGACCTATTCAGCTTGTCGATGAAAATAATCCATAACCAATCTATAAATGAAAATTTGGGTGAGTTTATTCTGAGCTGAAATCTGAGGACCATGGCCCAGGGCCTTTTCTTCCCAAAGAAAGAAAGGGCACCAAGGAAGTGAGGTATACAGAACGGTTATATACCCCCAAACAGGACGTTTCACACGTGATTGAAATGTCCCTCCCACAATAGTCACAAGATTGCCCTGTCAGCACAGCGCTTGATGAACACAGCTGGTAGTGGGTCTGCTATCTCAGAGGGCATAGCAGGAGGCAAGTCTATTGTCTCGAGCTGGGTGGTCACAGGTGAGCGCAGTAATCAGTTCCTAGCCTAAGGAAAGATGCTTAATCCTTAAAGAGATGCCAACGTTGGGAGGGGGAGGGAAGTTGCACCTTTATCTCAAGGGCCTTTGCTCTTGCCATAGGGAATATCTAAAGCAGATACACAATGCATGCTCAATGGCCTCGGTCAGGTCCTTTTGGCAAGACAAGGTCAGGCCGAATTAGGTTTACACAAAATGGCTTCCTCATATTCTCCAATATATCCTATTGCTTGCCATTTTTATTTGTCAAGCTGCAAACTGAGCTATTCTTAAAGAAAAGTAGAGAATGACCCTGGAGTTTCAGAGATTATCAGGGCTACCACTCCCACTACAGGCCCAGGGAGCAAGCCTGTTTCCTACTCACTTTCAGTTGGAGCCGCCCTCACAGAGAGCCATGAGGGCTACCCTGTGGAGCTATAGGAAATACACTGCCATCCCAATGGGCCTGAAAGGTGGGATACTGAGCCAGAGAGGAGGATTATTCTCAAGGCTTAAGATCTAATGGAATTTGCCTTGCTAGGTTTTGAACTTGCTTGGAACTCATCTCCTCTTCTCTCTTTCCTATTTTTCCCTTTTGGAATAGGAATGTGTGTCTTATGCCCATCCCACCATCGTATTTTGAAAGCAGATAAGTTGTCTGGTTTCACAGGTTTACAGCTGGAGAGCAGTCTTCTCTTACCTCGAATCTCCTACCCATATCTGATTTAGATGACATTTAGGTGAGACTTTGGACTTTAGACTTTAAAGTTGATGCTGGAATGAGTTAAGACTTGGGCCTGTTCAGATGGAATGAAAGTATTTTGCATGTGAGAAGGACATGAATATTGGGGTGCCAGGGGTATTATGTTATGGACTGAATGTTTGTGTCCCCCCAGATTCATACATTGAAGCCCTAATCCCTAAAATGACTGTATTTGGAGATGGAGCCTCTAAGTAATTAAGGTTGAATGAGGTCATAAGGGTGCACCCTGATCCAATAGGATGTGTCCTTATAAGAGACAGTAGAGACCTCATGCTCGCTCTCCACTATGGGAAGACACAGTGAGACAGCAGCCACCTACAAGCCAAGAGAAGGGAATTCAGAATGAAGCCATCCTTGTCAGCACCTTGATCTTGGACTCTCCAGCCTCCAAAACCGTGAGAAGTAAATTTCTGTTGTTTAAGCCGCCCAGTCTATGGTATTTTGTTATTGCTGAGCAGACTAACACTGACAAAGATGAAAGTGCAGCAAAAAACCAAAATGGGATAATGCTGTTAGTGAAATTCAAATCTATCTTAAATGGAGTTATAGATGAAATACCTGACCATAGGAATGTTGACACTGCTGTCTTTCAAAAGACTGTAGATATTAAGTCAGAGGAATTTAGTGAAGGTGAAGTTATCAGCATCAATGAGGAAAGTGGTTGTGACAAAACATTAAGATGTCCCGAGGAAGTCATTCAGTAAAAAAATTTCCAAAATAATTCTTGGAGATATTTAATGACATTGAAAGAGCCAAGGATAAAATATTGGATCAATATCATCTTATCAGTGAGGCCCTTTTTCACTGTTCCTAGAATGTCTTGTACACCTTGCCTACACAATTTTTCTCGACAATACTTGTCACAATCATATATAACAAGAGTCTTCAAACTATGGCCAGTGGGCTAAATCTTACCTACCGCCTGTTTTTGTACATAAAGTTCTGTTGGAACACAGCTATGCCCACTTTTTCACATGTTGCCTATGGCTATTTTTTCACTACCATGGCAGAGTTGAGTAATTGCAACAGAGAAGCCGAAAGCCTAAAACGTTTACTATGTGGCCCTTCACTGAAAAGGTTTGCTGACCCTGAAATACACTATATGTTTGCTGGTGTGTTTATTGCCTGTCTCTCCCCACAAGAAAGTAAGCCCTTTAGAGCAGGGTTACTTTTTTCACTGCTACATCCCTAGTACCTAGAATAGTACCTGGCATATAATAGGTGTTCAGTAAGAATTTCTGGAACAAATAAATGACTGAATGAAAGGAAATACATGGTGTAATAATTAAAGGGTATACTAAAGGATTTTAGGCTTTAGAGACAAAAATTCTTCTACATTTACAAACTTTGCTATTATGTGTCATTATTATCAAAAGATAATATGCTTTCAATTAAGCATATTTTCAATTAAGAAAAGAGATTCCTGTGTAAAGATGGTAAAAAGAAGCTACAGAATTTCCTTCCTCTGATACTTAGGAATATGAGCTACAAGAATTTTAAAAAAGTGGTAAGAACAGCAGAACCAGAAAAAAACAAAAGAAAACATTCACCAGTAGTAACTAGAAATAAGAAACAGGATAGAATCTCATGTCATACATTTCAAAAGATGACAGCCAAGGAAAGAAACAGCAGATTTGCTGAAACATAATATGGCATCCAGCCCCACATCTACTCCCGAAAAGCTTATCTTAATCTCAAGATTAATGATCATCTTGAGATTCATTAATACACCTAAAATAGTAGAGAAATAGATGTATAGAATCTCCTTACATTTTTCTTTTCCTACCATGTGAAAGTAGAAACAACTGCTGGGAAGAGATGACTGAAAATGAAGGGTTAGGGATGATTTCCTGGCAGAAGCAGAGGCATCGGGACTCTTGAATTGAGGGAATGGTGTAAATCCCAAGGGCCATCTTCCTATGGGAATAAAATATGTTCCCTCCCCCAAATAGTTAAGTTGAAACTCCAAGAAAACCTCAAAGAACTGAACCCAATTCCTCCAACAAAAGCCATACATCAAAGCTGCCACAAAAGCTCCAGCTGAATTATCTCCCTCTCTTCTTATACTTTAGCCATGCTAAGTAGCTCACATACATTTCTTTGCCATTTTTTGTGTGTGTTGTATGAGGGAGAGTCGCCCTGAGCTAACATCTGTTGCCAATCCTCCTCTTTTTTTCGCTCAGGAAGATTAGCCTTGAGCTAAC
Organism: Equus quagga; assembly: GCF_021613505.1. Classification (NCBI taxonomy): domain Eukaryota; kingdom Metazoa; phylum Chordata; class Mammalia; order Perissodactyla; family Equidae; genus Equus; species Equus quagga. The sequence goes on along the minus strand of NC_060270.1, from coordinate 100,692,534 downwards.
ATCTGCGCCAGTCTTCCTCTGTTTTGTATGTGGGATACCTCTACAGCATGGCTGATCAGTGGAGTAGGTCCACACCTGGGATCCAAATCTGCGAACCTGAGCTGCCAACGCAGAGCACACAGAACTTTAACTACTCGGCCATGGGGCTGGCCCCTCTTCTTTGCCATTTTTAAAGATCCAGCTTGTATTACCTTGTTTCCAGGTGATTTTTGTCATTTGCTTTGCTTCTCAGAGGATAATTTCTCTCTCTTTTGGATTGCCTCTCTTAAGTGAAGAATGGGAGAGAGAGGGGCCGACCCCGTGGCTGAATGGTTAAGTTTGTGTGCCCCACTTCTGCGGCCCCGGGTTACCCCGGCCTGGATCCTGGGCAGGGACCTAACACAGATCATCAGGCCACGCTGAGGCAGCATCCCATACGCCACAACTAGAAGGACCCACATCTAAAATATACAACGATGTGCTGGGGGGCTTTGGGAAGAAGGAGGAAAAAAAAATCTTTAGGAATGGGAGAGAGAGAGAAAGGTTATAAATATATGGGGGGGGGAGAGAGAGGTTATAAAAAGTAATTTGAGGGGCAAGCCCCGTGGTGCAGCGGTTAAATTCACACCTTCCACTTCAGCGGCCCAGAGTTCAGCAGTTCGGATTCTGGGTGTGGACATGGCACCACTTGGGAAGCCATGCTGTGGTAGACGTCGCACATATAATGTAGAGGAAGATGGGCATGGATGTTAGCTCAGGGCCAGTCTTCCTCAGCAAAAAGAGGAGGATTGGTGACAGATGTTAGCTCAGGGCTAATCTTCCTCAAAAAAAAAAATTAAAAAGTAATTTGAGTTAATTTGGGCTGGGGGTATTTTAAAGTCATTGACCCTCTTTTAAATAAAACCTGACGAGATTTTTGGTAAACTTAAAAGTTAGCCCTGGTGGTCTAGTGGTTAAGATTCACACTCTCACCACCGTGGCCGAGGTTTGTTTCCCCTTAGGGAACCACACCACCCGTCTGTCAGTTGTCATACTGTGGCGGCTGCATGTTGCTGTGATGCTGAAAGCTCTGCCATCAGTATTTCAAATACCATCAGGGTCACCCATGGTGGACAGGTTTCAGTAGAGCTTCCAGACTAAGACAGACTAGGAAGAAGAACCTGGACCCTCACTTAGAAAAAATTGGCCATGAAAACTCTATGAATACCAGCAGAGCATTGTCTGATACAGGGCTGGAAGGTGAGAGGATGGAGCAAAAAGACCTGGCAGGGTCCTGCTCTGCTGTCCACTGGGTCACTAGGAGTTGGAATCTACCTGATGGCACTAACAACAAATTCTGATAAAATAGTAAAAGCTTACCAGCATAAGCATGAAGGAATACTTTCTAGTATTTTTTTGTCTCTAAAGGTGAAGACACTAACGCCAAGGAAGTATTAATTCAATGTTGCACTCAGAGCAAAAACCACACAGTTGCCAAACTTATTAAACCAGCAGCAAAATAATAAATATTATGTCTGGCTAGAAGTTAAAGTTAACAGTTGGCAAAATTTCTTTAATGTGATGCTTTTGGACACTATAATATCAATGATATACAATATGAAAGCACAGTTACCCTAATATGTGCATACTAATAGATACTTGGCTTTACAGATGGATGAAACCTTTTATGTGAAGAGTGTGAATGAACTTTTTACCTATGTGCAGTTCATTTATGAGGGAGAAGTGCTTGACAGCTTCTTGGTGTTTATTTGGTGGGGGAGGTCTGGAAAAATGCATGCTAAAGGGGAAGACATTTTAAAAATTTGGTTCATGATTATTTTGTGAGCCAAAAAATATTCTGGAAGAGGTGAGTTGGAATCAGTATTAACAGAGAACAAGCTATAGGACAAGAAGCAACATCACTACATGAGTTAAAGAGTTGACAATTAAATATTATTTCTCACATTGCATTATTCCCAGAGCACAATTGTCTGTAAATAATGTGAACTCTGATCTTGATTCAGTTTTTAAAATAAGTATCAAAAAATTGTGCTTATGATTTAATTTTAGTCCTTAGGTGTGTGTATTTCAGAATGTTGTGAAAATAAATGAGTAGTGAATATAAATCTCTGGTTTTCCAACTTGAAACATGGAGGCTGTTAAGAGGGAAGGTAGTCATGTGGATTTTTGAAATCAGATATGGGATAAAAATATTTCTTCATGACCCTAAAAAAGACCATTTCTGTCATTTCAGAGAACTTGCCCAAATGGCATGTGTCAGTACCATGGATAGCTTGAAACTATCCTTCAGGGCTAAATGATTACGAAGTTTAATGCTGAAAATAATAAATCAGGACAAACTATAATACAAAGAAGACAATCACTATGAGATGGACTTTCTCACAGGTTAGGATATGCATTCTCCTTCCACCATATCCACCCAGAAAGAGTAATCATTGCTTCTTATGTGCACTCATTTTATTTTGAATACCTCTAGCGTATTTGAATACCTCTTTAGAGTATTTATCACATTATATAAGATATTTTGGGATGTTAACACCTCTCAGTTGGACTGTGGACTCCTCAAGGGCTAGCAGTTTTGCTCCTCCCCAACAAAAGTGTTCTGGCAAAGCTTTAAAAATGACTTTCTGGGAACAAAAAAGTGTGTGTGTGTGTGTGTATATATATATATATACATATACAATAATCTTTGATAGTTTGCATGTTTAGTGATATGCTAGGGTATTCTAGGTTTATCTTGGACATTTCCTGTCCCAAACCAGGAATCAGCCTTTGCTTCAAGGATATATATATATGTATATATATATATATATGTATATATATATGTGTATATGTATATACATATACATATGTAAATATACATATTGTGTATTATTTGTAAATTGTATATATGCTATATATAGTATATAAATTATATGTATTTATGTATGCATATTATAAATTATATATAGACTGATAAAATATATAATTCTATATTGTAAAATCCATATAACCAGTTGATTCTCACAGAATGCTTTAGTTGATTTTTACCAAACTCTTGTATCTGTAGCCCTATCTGTGGCCAACCTATAGTTGCAATTGTTGAAGAATGTAGTTCTGACATAAATAATTGTCATTGATATTTTTAAGTAAATGAGTAAGATGAAAAGTTAAACTACTTTACTTTTTCATAAATGATGCGAGCAACTTCTTGCTAACTTGTTAATGGTTTTCAAATATTGGAAGATTATTATTTCCCCAGTTTTTGTGCTGTTTCAATGTAATGCTTTGTTTAATTTGCATTAACATTTTTTCCTTCACTTTCTTAAGCCTAAACTATCAACAAAACATTAAGTTATGCCCTGATTTGTAGTGTGTGCCAATTTCCATGGTGTAAACATTCTTACCGTGGTCAATTTCAAGCTACCAATGTGAAATCACTGAACACAGCAGACCACTGTGTTGTTTTTTTGGCTATACTACAATGGACATAAATAACCAGAAGCGTATAGATGATAGTAAAGCACAATAAAATGAGAAGTGATAAGTTTTGAGTATTTGTTTTTAATATAATTTATTTTAAGTTTGAAAATATTTTTGGTAATGACTATATTTAACAACCAACTTGCAACATTCCTGAAAATTTGACTGTCATGAGGTGGTATGAGTTGCATTCAGCACAGTGCTGCCCCTTGAGTGGTGCTGTGCATAATCTGCACACCCTAATATGATATAATTCATCAACTTAATTATAATCTTCATTATGTCCTTGGCTTTCATGGAGGATTGCTATGGGAAAGACCATACAAATGTCTATTCATTTGCTATAAAATTACTTCAAAAACTTTGATATGTTACTCCAGTGTTTTAAGTTTGTCTTAATGAGTTGATAAGTTTCTTACTTACCAGATAAAGAGGATGGTATATTCCCTCTTTCTGTCTTGAATATATGTATACACACACACATATATATACATACATACATATATATACACATATACACGGATACATATATTTAACAAGCATAATTTCAAATTAGGTCCCCTCAGGTATATTTGATAGGAAATGTTGAATAAATTCTTAGTTTCCTTTATTTACCTTTTCCTTTATTAGTTTTCAAAATAATTGGTTCCCTAGCATCCTTCAAAGGTGAACAAGTTTTTTTTTTTAAAGTATCATTATGAACGCATATTAAAATATATTTATGTTTCAATTCATTGTAGTTACTGTTAACATTGTTCAAGCTGGCTTCTTTTCGGCCAGTGGGATCCACCTCAAGCTGGCCTCTTCAAGTTGGCTCTCAAGTGCTTTTGACATGACCCCAATAATCTTTGATAGTTTGCATGTTTAGTGATATGCTAGGGTATTCTAGGTTTATCTTGGACATTTCCTGTCCCAAACCAGGAATCAGCCTTTGCTTCAAGGAATTCTTTTTAGGAGCAAATGGTGTTTAGAGACTATACTTTTATTTTTAGATATTCTTTAAATAGAGAGTTATTAAACTGTCTCTTTTATAACTTACGAATACTTTTTCAGTTTCTCATTTGTCTATATACTTGTGGTATTTTTTTCTTTTTTGCCATAGAAAAAAGCTCTTTATTTTTATGTATTGAGATTTAGCAGTATTTCACTTTCTTGCATCTAGTTTTATCTGTTGCTAGGAACATTTTCTGTACTATCCAGTTACAGAGGAATTGCCCCATAATTTCTCTTAGTACTTGTGTAGTTCAAATTTTTATATTAAAATATCTGATCTTTTTGAAATTTATTCTTTGAACAGATCCAAATTCATCATTTTCCTTAGGACTACCCAGTTATCTCAACACCACTTATTAAAAAGTCCATCTTTTCCTCACTTCTTTGAAATACAGCTTTTATGTATGTTAAATTTCCATATGCATTGGGTCAATTGCTCAATTTCCATTGTGTTCTATTGGCCTTTTTTTCATGTGCCAATGCCAACTCGACTTTATAGCATGTTTTAATATCTGATATGACAGCCTCCTCTCATTCCCAGTGCTCTTCTTTTTCAGGGTTGCTTGGGCTTTTCTTGTTTTTTTATTCCAAATGAATTTTATAATCAACTTGTGCTTATAACAGTGTTCTTAATCAGAAGTGTTCATCAGAAGCACCTTCAGAGTTTTAAAAAAAGAAAAGAAATACTTGGCCCCTACTCCAGACCTAGTAAATCTCTGTATAGTGGGCCTGGGTATGTGCATTTTGAAAAAGCTCTGCAGTTGATTCTGATGATCCCGTTTTTTAAAAAGTGACCTGTAAAGCATAAATTCAAGTTCTAATTCCAGACAACCTTATGATTTGTTTTCCCTTATGTATTCTGGACCTTACTTTGTGACTTCAGCATTTACTCAGTTCCCTAAGCTAGAAATCTCTGTAGTCTTCCTTCAGTACTTCCTCTCTCTTAACTCTCCCTGTTTTCAGTTTGTGGCCAATTTCACATTTTACCTCAAAAATATCTGGCTTTAAACCTCCAACGCCACTGTCTTTTACCATCTTTTTCATGGACTGTTAAGCAGTCTTTTTGTACTACAATCTGTCCTCTGCACTGCCTGAACAGTTACTGTTCCCTAAAAACAAGGTCATTCATGTCGCTCCTTTGCTAACTTTTGTTGGCTCTTAGGATGGATTCTGCCACCTTACCATGGGACGTTAGGCCTTTCGCTCTCAGGTCCCAGCTTTCTTTATCCCTGTTATTCCACACCTCCTACTGAGCATTCTTGTTACACTGAATTTCTCACTAGTGGTTTGACACCAGATGTAGTAGCTCTTTGTATTTAAACTTACGGTTTCTTCCCTTAAGAATCCACCCTCCCTCTTTGCCTGGTAAAGCTCTCAGTATTTGAGATGCAGTTCAAATGGCATTTCTTTGATAAAGCTTTTTTAAGACTCCCAGTCAGAATTAGTTGCCCCAGCCTCTTTATTCTTACAAAACTTTATTATTTGTATCTTTATAATATGATTTATGTGAGTCTCTAATCTCCCAGGAATTTCACACTTTCAACATGAACCAGGATGTGAGCTTTTCATGTTTTTCCAGCCTCTAGCAGAGTGCATACATAGCATATAGCTAGCACTCAAACGTTTGTTCAATGAATAAAAACAAATAAAGCTTCATTAGTCTGTACCGATTGAAACAGAAACAAGACATGACGGTGGCCAGCTTGTTCTACTATTGAGACCTCTCATTCATTTGGCTTTTTGTAGTCAGCCTTCATAGACTTCGTTCTCTGTTTATGGTAATTCTTACTCTTTGAAGATCCATGTACAATACCTATCTGTAGTAGGAAATTAGATATCTATCCATCTTTATCTATTTACCTACCTATTTAAGAAGTTCTGCCTTGGTCCTAAAAATAGATGCTGCTTTACAGAAGAAAGTGTAACAATTTAGTCTACAGTGGTGGCATAATTAGTCTATGGGATAGGTATGTATCAGATATAGAATTTCAGAAATATTTTCAGTAATATTGGAAAAGATCTGTTTGATCATTAAATTCTTTTACAGTTATGTACACGATTAAGTGCTAACTTAGATGATGATCTTAAGTATAAGACTAAGTATAATGGGAGCCAAATTATTTTGTAACTAAAGTAATTATTTTCTTCCCCCCATCTCTATGACTATATTGTAATCTCTGAAATGATCAAATGTGATAACATGAAAAAAGGAAAAGAATCATATTAAAAAATAATTTAAGCACAGCTTAGTAAGAGGGTATCAAATACTGGAGTAATCCAGTTTTAAATTTCTAGTGTTACCTATATTTTTAAAAATCAGTTTTACAAGTATAGATTAAATTGGATAAATAAATATATTTGAATTACCAAATAACACCAAATTATTTAAGATATATTTTAATATAAAAATTGAAGCTTTTGTTTTATTGAAATATAGAAATACATCTTATGAATTTTAGGTATCAATCAATATGAGTTTTTCATTTATCAACTATTTTTTTAATTGATTTCCATTTAGCTGAATTTCATCTTTGAGAATGTTGCAAAAATATTTTCCAAACTATATAAAGAACTCTTGATTTTTTAAATATTTTAAAAATGCTAAAATCAAGCTCTTCATTATCACCAATTTTATCCTTTATTACAATTTTTGACGACACTGTCTTATTTTGTTATGTTATTTCAACATTAAACCAAGGAAAAGACAACTTTGTGTTCTATGCAGCTTCAACTTGAAATTATACATACATTCTTTAAAAATATTTTTGAATTTTGGTTCTAAAATCACCCAGGGGAGTGATAGGAATTTTTAATATGAGTTTTTATATGTTAATCACTTTCATTACATATGTACCATTTTTTCTGTTGATTAGGCATATATCCAAAATTTAAATTAATAAATGAATTTTCTGTCAAAGATTTTTCCCACAAGTTTCTTCTCCAAAAACTAGGCAATGCAAATTACATATCCCTTTTTTTAATTAATTACTTTTTTAAATAAACTTTTTTTTTTATTGCAGTAACATTGGATTATAACATTAAATTACATATCCTTATGAAACCTATTGTTTGGAAAACCTTTGTGCCATTTTCAAACCCAATATTATTTCAAAATATTATTGGAACCAAAAATCGAACCATGCCTTGCAGTATATTGTTTAAAGTATTTAAGTAAGAGAGATATCTTCAGTTATCTAAGTTTTTCAAATGTGCCATTTAACTTTATTTCAAGAGAAATTTTTTAAGAGAATTCTTTATGAAAATTGAGACAACTTGAATCTAGTCCTTTGTCTTTTCAAAATTGAATATTTTCACAGTAATGCTAGTGATTAGGCAAAGTGTCAGAAGTGGATTGTTGAAATATTAATAGTGTAATACTATATTTATATATAGAAATAGCAGTGAATTGCCTTGTTTACTTGCAACTGTTTTAATATACTGTTTATTTGAATAATAACCAGTATTATATAAAATGCATGAATTTTTTTGCATTTTGTAACTTTATTACTTTGGATGAAATATCTAAATGCTAGCACTTACACTGATATTTTAATCTATATCTTTCTTCTGGAATATTATTAGTAAATTTTGAGGATGTAGAACTGTTGACCCAGTCATACATGTACAGAGCTTGGCCTCTGAGTTAATTAAATATGAGTTAATAATATATTATAAGGAAATTATTGTCCTTATTACAGTTATTAGGTAGTTACTCAAATTATAGCTTCAAAGGAATGCAGAGCATGGAAAACTCAGGATTAAATTATGCATTTGAACCTTAGGCCAGCTTTTACTGTAGAGACAGTTTTCTGCTAAGAGAGAAATTGTATGTCATTGAAATTAAATGCTTTTCTGGGGATGGAAGGTTCCAGTTTTTAATGAAATTACTGAGTGTGGTGTAGTGAAATGATTAAAATCTGTATTCCGGGAATGTGGCAGGGGAGAAAAATCAATAAGTGCTAGCACAGCTTTGCTGCTCAATGTGAATCCTGAGAATGAAATAAACTACTACAAAAATAATAATTAAAAACATATCAGCACATTAATTTATTTAGCATCAGTCTCCTGAGACATCATCTTCACTAATTTTTAGCATACATTTTACTATGTAATGAGCAGCCTTCTTTTCAGATACCCCTATTAGACAGGCAGTATTTCTGCCCTTCCCCCAGTGCTCCTGCATTGCAATCATTGTACTTGCACTTATTATGTTACAAATGACCGAGGTAAGGCTGACATTCTCAGTGCATGCAAAAAGACCTAGTCTGCCAAGCTTTTTTTTTCCTAATGAAGCAGCTTTGTGAAATCTCCCCATGTGTTAATACTAATGAAGATCCTCCAGCACAATTAAAATCACAGCCTGTAGCTGAAGAGGAAACATAAAACAATAGCATCTTTTAAGATACATTTATCCACATATGTATGTACAAAATACACATACATGGTCAAATTATTCTTCTATAGCTTGCTTTTCACTTGCTCTTCATCCTGAAAATTAAATTATGCAATTTTTAATTATATGAACTTTGAGACTTTAATGTGTTCTGGGGGGAAAAACAAACTCAATGAAAAAATTTTAAATTATATATGTTTTTGGATAATAAAGTGTTACTAAGCTGAGGCTTTTTTCTTTTTTAATCATTTTTAGAAAGCTATGGGGTAGTGTGTGGAAGGAGGTAATGGGTGTACTTTACCTTTAGTTTAACTTGGTTTCAGGATCTTGGAATTGGGGGGAAAAGGTGTAAAAAACAGAAAGTTGGGAGAGATTCAAAAGGTAGACAAATAGCATACCTCGTGTGTAGTTTAAAGACGGAGCAATGGGCTACCAGTCTTAACGTGATTTTTAAAAAATGCAATTCCACAATTAGCTATCTTTTTTTTGACCTTTCAGAAATTGGGGAGGAAAACTACTGATATTACCTTTTACAATTTTAACTTATAGCTTTAAAACAATTTACTATTTAAACGTGTTTTATTTAAATTTTAACTCAGTGCATAAATATTACAGCCAGCTTAACTTGTCCGTGTTAGGGCAGTAGCTTTTTATCCCGGGACCATCTTGCGTCCTGCTTTTTATTTTGAGTTCCAAACATCCACGAATTTTTGGCATATTAATTTAGTTGGCTTGTAGACTTCAACCGAATTCTGAATTTACGGATAAAAAAGTTTAGGTGGAAATGGTTAATCTGATGCTCCCTGTTCTCCAGTTTACCTTTTTTAAAAATTAGGTTTTCAATCCTATTTTCTGTCCCTTCTGCTTCTACGAGCAAAACAAAACATTTAAGTTTCTTAACTTTTTCCTGGGACAAGGGACGATGCAAACTCAAAGCTACAGTATTCTTGGAAGGAAGAAGCAACCCCCTCCCTCCCTTGGCTCCTTTAGGAGCTGATAGGTCATTTATTATTGGAACTGAAATGGTATAAACAATTCTCTCTCTTTTTTCCCTTGTTAACAGCAACTTTCATTGTTAGAGAGAGGAGAGAGAGAGAAGCCTTGTTGGTTGACGTCACTTGGTTCATGAAGCCTTCGCCTAGAAGTGAAGCTGCTGAACAAACCTTGAGAAGAATCATCTCCTGCTTCAATCTGCTGCTGGATAGGAACTAATCAGAGAGAGAGAGGCGGAAGACGGAGACGGAGGGAGGCAGGGGCTTTCCCGATCACAAATCTCACCTCCACTCCAACTCTCTTTATACTTTTCTTGCAAAAATAATAATAGAAATAAGGAGGTGGTGGGGTTTCCAAAAACAAAAATCGTAACCTTCAACCATCTGGGGAAGACAAAAATCCCATCCACCGCAACTCAGTTCGAAAGTAAAGGTGAGTTTAAAAATCCTCGGGTGTGAGGGACGCGGGTGAAGACAGAAATCCAAATGTTATAAAGCGAGTCGAAACAGACAAGGAGAAACTACGCTTCTGCGAGCGGGGAAGACTCCGGAGTTGCTTATCTCGAGGCGCTCGCCCTGCCCGCCCTGCTCGCCCTGCCGCGGCTGTTTACCCTCGCCGGTCGGTGTGTCTCTTTGTTGTGCAGGCTGGAAGGCTGGGGTGGTGCTCGGGGTCCTGAGTGGAGTTTGGGGAAGGAGGACGCGGAGATGCGCGGTCCTGGGTGGGATTGGGGGGTGCGGTCTCTGGAGAACGTAAACTTTATTCCTAGCTGCTAGTGCGGGACTTCGGTCCAGCAGGGCCGCGGGCCGTGCTCCTCGGCGCGGGCGGACGCTGCCGCCGCGGTCCGCCTCCTTTGTGCCGGCCGCCCTGCTCGGCCTCCCTGGCTTCGCTTTTCCTTCTTCCTCCTCTCGGCTTCCAGCGCTTAGGTCGTCGCCAACAGTTTTGCTTCTTAAAAAACCACCTCTGGCACTGTTGCCATCGCCGTTTCTACCCGGGAATATCCGCTGCTTCCCCCCCTCCCCGCCGGGGTAGTTTCAAGATACCCCCCCCCCCCCCCCCACCGCCGCCCCCTTTTTCCCCCCCCCCCCCCTCCCCCCAGGACTGATTAGCTGCGCCTGCCCCCCCCCCCTCCCCCCCCATTCGGGCCTCTCTTGCTCTCTCCCTGTGTACTTTGGAGCTCTAGAGTTTACGGAAAATGAGCTGCGGGGGGCGGGGGTGCGTGGGAGTGGGGGCAGATGGGACTGGGAAAAGATCCGGATACCTAGGAAGATCTATGTCAGTGTTAGAGGAGCATAGCTTTTCCTACGGTAATGTCTGTCTTCTAGCAGTTCTACCCCGGGAACAACCGCCAGCTCTCAACTCTTCTTCGCTCTTTTAATCTTCTTGTTGCTCCCCCTCCCCCTTTCCCTTTCGCGGCTCCCCTCTCTTTAAAGTAGTTCCACGAACCCCAGAATTGGGACTTGGAAAAGGAAGCAAGTGTTCGGAATCAGAGCTGGCCTTGCTGTTTGGGAGATTTTCTCTTCTTTTCTCTCCCTCTGTATTTATCTTTTGTGTGTTGCTTCCTTATAAAGAGAGAAGCAGCTGCAGTCCTTGGCCGAGTTGTTGAAATTTATCCCTTTGTGTATATTACAATATCCTCCATTTTTTTCCCCTGCCCTCTAAACAACAAGCGTTTCGCCATCTTGGGCAAATTTTATTCCCAAGTCTCTCTTTTTTATTTTTGAGGAAGGGAAAGAAGCCTTAGAAAGGCAGAAAGTGTGTCTGGATAAGACTCAAAGTTTAGGGAATGTTCAGGGGGGCCCAGTGACGTCATGTAAACTTTATCGAGAAATTCTAAGAGTACATTTTTCTCTTAATTTTTTCTCTGTTTTAAAGGCCCGTGTAATTTATAGATTAGTGATAAATTGTGCTGCTTAGCTTTTGTCTTCTCTCAGAATGAACCATCAGCGTCTCCACATTTAATGTTTTGGTAACAGGTGGAAAATTATGTGCAAAAAAATGGTATAAACTTTTATAGTGTCATTTGGTATTCACCTAGCTTTTGTCTGTGTTTTTTGTTCTGTAAGGTTTCAAATGTTATTTTTAATCCGCGTATTGCCTTTCTTATTTACTCCCCTCTCTGCTGTGGCTTGTTAATCAGTTTAGTTAATGTTTACGTCTACTTATTTTAGGTTACATAGATCCCATTTTGCAATTAAATGTTCTGTTTTTTACGTTTCTTTAAATTTTGAAAAGATGTAATTGTTGAAAATTCCTGGAGATACTGGATACTTTTAAAACTTAGTAGGAGATATTAAGTCAAACGATTGGCAAAAATGTAGTTAGTACTTAAACGGCAGAATTGATTTTAAAATATATTTTATAACCTGTAGCTTTAAGCTCTTTGTCAGCCATTATGAAAAGATAATAAAAACTAATGTTGTTTTAATTTGCTTGTCTAAAATAGTTTTTCACCTCACAAAAGTTCAGTTGGTCACATGACCAAACCTAATGATACACTGACTAGTATATAGATAAGGGGCACTGTAAATTGAATGGGAAAGTGGAATTCTGTCTCCTGTAGTCATTTTCAGTCAGCATATTTACTTCTCTTCTAACAAGGACATGAAACTGTCTGTATTTAATTTGCATTCTCTTTGTCTTCTGGATTGGGGAAAAACACTGACTACAGTTAACTCAAAAAAAGCTAATAGAAACAATTCTGAATACACTGAAAAGATTTGTCTAACACACAAACTTATGTTGTATGCGGTATGTTTTTATCTCTGTAGCAGTCTTCTTTAGTGTTATCTGCTATGCTGTTTATCTAGGTATTGCTTTATGTAAGACGCTTATGTAGAAAGCTGGACTGAATTGAATGTCTGCCATTTATGTGAATTGTAGGTAGGTGAAAAATGTTTAAATAGTTAAAAGCACATAGAACAGATGGTTCTAAATTATACATGCAACAAAGGACTAGAAGATTTGGCAGATTATAAATGGCAAGCAACAGAGGATAAGCAGTTTAAGAAAATGGTAGTTAAGTACATGTGATGTCTCACACCTATTGTAAAGACTGTACATATTGTTACTGTACTGCATAATCAATAATTTAAAAGACGTTGAGGCCCTTGCAAGTTTCAGATAGAAAAAAGTAAGATTTTACAAATGTTTGAAATGATGATTGAATGTAAAATTATTTTAGGCCTGTGATGACCAATAAGTCTCTTTTTTTTTAAGAAATCAAATGGTAAGCTTTAAAAATGGGATATTGTTTATAAGAACTTCAAATTGTTGTATTCATAGACTGGTTTGGAGACTTGTAGAAGTAGGTATGTATTTTAAAATCCAGAAAATGTTCTCATATATTAAACTAGTACTAACCTATGGCAGCATTACTCTTTGAAACACTACTAAAAATATTTTTGGACTATTGAGTCTCAGAAATGCATTTATTAGAGTACTAGTGGCATAATTTACTAGATACTTATTAAATGAAGGAAGGGTATATTTTAGTCTTAAATTTTGTGTTTTGTACATAATATTACAATAATGGTCTTGCTTAGTGAATATAGTTTACTCTCGGTTTTAAAAATGTAAAGATTTTATGTAGTTTTAACCTTTGTAGAAGAATCCAAGTAATTGTATTTAGCATTTTCAGAAGATTTAGAATAACTTAAAGTATTCAACTTGGCAGAAATTTGTTTTTATTTTTATAATCATTTATTTAAAATGCGTATAAGACTGTAATGGAAACCTTAGAATTTTAATTCTGTTGCCCTTTCTCCTATTTCTTTGTTTGCATGTTTATTATAGAACTGCAGTGTAAAGGAGCAGATGTTTTGCCAAACATCCTGATGTGTTGCTTTTTCTTATGGGAGTGCATAACTGTTCCTTCTGATGCATCAACTTGACAGCTGGTTGATTTCATGGAGCTGCTAAGAAGCCATTAGTGGTGTCATTGAATTGAAACAGAACAGTCACTCCCAGCTTGAACTGCAATTGTTAATGTCTTTGTTGCTACTTTTGTGTTACTATACAAGATGTAGGATATCACAGTTGCATGAAAGTTCATGTTTTCTGTCTTATCTCCTTGAATTAGTGAGAGTATGTGTTAGAACTGGATTACTTTTAGGGTTAAAGATTTGTCAAAGAAAGAGGTTTTTAAGTTACAGTTCCTGAGTTTTTGACCTAGTCCTACCCAAACTACCAAAAGAAGAAATGATTTAACACGAAGTAATGTGGTGATTTTGACCCCTAGATGAAATTATATCATCAAGTATGTATACTTGATATCCTGAAGGATTAATTAAATTACCTAGCTAGGTATTTTGAGAGGTTTTTGATTATGTAAAATTAAATATTTCATACCATGGGGCTTAAAAATATTGTGCTTTATTTAATAAATCTTGATTCATTTGATTACATATTTCTTTAAACTTTTGTTACAGAAGATGATTAGAAAAGAATTATTAAAGAAATGGACAGTTTTGTATTTAATTTTTTAAATAAGGAGGTGAAGATATTAATTGACTAGTAGTCATTTAATGATTTTAAAAATTGAAATTATATTTTTATTGTACTAATAATTTTTATTGATAGTTCCAGCAATGAAATTGTAGTACTAAAATGTTTTCAGATCATCCCATTGGTACCTGTTTTCTACTTATTCTAATTATTTGCTTTGGGTTTTTTTTGGTGGGAGAGGAGGTAGGAAGGAGGAAAGAGGAAGAATAAAGAGTGATAATCCCAACAGAGAAAAAGACACTTTAAACAACTTGTGTAAAAAAACTTTAGAATAAGTTTAAGGGTATAATGTAGCTTATCAATATGTTAAGAGATCTTTCCTAGTCTCAATATTTATTGATTTTTAATTTTTAAATCTTTAAGTACATTAAGCATTTAAACAAATTTTCAGAGCGTAAAATTTGTAATATTTAAAATAAAATAGTTTGCCTTTAAAACAATACTCAAAATGTGAAATTGAAGATTAGAATATGTAATTTGCTGAGTTAAATTCCATGAAAAGGACTTCTTATACAACATAAACAAATTTTAGACACTTAGGATACACTGCTGAGTGATTTCAGAATTATGATTTCCTAAATCACAAGTTTATAGAGATGCTTTCCTTTTAAGTAGATCATACATTACTGAGACTAAAGCTAAGATTTATATTCAGGTAATATGCTTTCTCAACCCTTTTTATATAATAACCATACAGGTCCTTAAAAAGACAATCCTTCTTTTATCTTGGCCTATGTTCAATTTTTAAGAAATGTATTTACTTGTAACGTATTTGTGTCAAGGCAGATACTCATGTAAACTAAATTATGGTAAATTGAGTTGTAGATTAAATATAAAATTTTTTTTAAAAGAGTCTCAATACTTGGCTCATTTTTAGAGGTAATACAGTCTTAACTCAGTGCAAATAAGAATCCCGTAACTTAAGTAAAAATCATTCCATGTTGAGTTTCTTAAAGGAAGGCAATTCAAAACAGAAGAGTCATAAAAAGTTTAAATTTCATTCATAAGTTTTTCTGTTGACCATATTAACTTTGAAATTATAGGCAAATATAATTTAATTAATTTACAATTGCATATAGAGTTATAAAATACTGGCAACATCTTTGCTGAAAGAAAAATAAAATGAATTTACATTACTTTTAAATCTATTTTAAATGCTGTGTGATTTGTGGCAAGTCATAATACAGTTTGAGATGTAAAATACTTAAGAGTCCTGGTATTTGTAAGTTAAACATTGAATTTTTTAAATGAATAGCTTTTATAAGAATATGAGGTGAAAATACAGTTTTTGTCTCACATATTTAAAATTTTTCTGTGTAAGATAGTGTTTTCAAAAATAAAAGTAATGCTTTTAAAATAGTTGTTTTTACAATTTATAAAATTCAGCTCGTACTTTGGTTTTTGAATGCCTTTCATTCAAATAAAAATTGTGTTAGAATAATAATGACGGTAATATATAGATAGGAACCTTTACTAATTTTGTGAGTGCACATGTGTGCATGTGTATATGAGAAAAAAGGAGCATTTGGTTTGAAGATAATTATTGCATTGATACTTCAGCTATGTGTAGACATAATTGTGTGTTTTTCCTGTTTTTTTCTTCTTAGCACTTTTCCACAAGCATGCACTCATTAATCAAAGACGGTGCACTCCTGCTGAGGGCAGAGAGGTTCGTCAAATTGGCAGTCAGTTTGGTGTAAAGAACAGTGTACTGAAGCTCTTAACTCGCTGGGACATAAATAAATCTAAGGTCTTTGTATGCAAACCCTGGAGGTTAATACTGTATAATTCAATGTCCTGTCTTTGTTTTTATGATTGATGTTTTTAAATGTTTCAAGCTTGATGCAAGTCTTCTAGTAGGTCGGGTCTGGCAATCTGATTGGCTGAAGTGAGAAAGCATTAGGTTGTCAGAAGGACTTTGAGTATGCTGCAGAGATTTTGATTTTTTTTCCTAAGAGATCATTGTCATATTGCCTGAGCTGTTATAGAATGTACCAATGATTGACATCCCTTGCTGTGATAATGGACCGAGTGCATGAAATGCCAATAGTTTGGTCCTATTTGTTCAGAAGCTTACTGCTATTTGTATCCTTAACAGAGCTAACATGTAGAACAAGCAAAACTACTGGGATTTCTCTGTAGAAATAGTGCTGGGATTTGGCTTTAACATGAATTGGTTGCATATTCATAATTTAAGAACAGCTGGTTACAGCAAGCACATAGTCATTTGCAAGCTATTATAAACCATTCCACTCACACATGGAGCCTGTGCTTGGTGGATTTTTTTTTTTTTTATTGATCTACCTGCATTTAAAATCTGGTCACTGGCTGCTACAGAAGCTCTTCATTTTAGCTGTGTTTGCAACATGGAACAGCTTCAATTTTAAATATTTAATTTAAACTAAATGCTGAATAAAATGAAGAATGTTTGAAGGAACCAAGTGTAAAAAGGTCAATAATGTATTACCTATCATATATTTAATCTTGGCCTCAAACAAACAAACCTAGATTATGCAGTCATTGTAATTTTGAGGAAATATGTTTTATGATTTTGTCCATGGATAAATAAATGAATTATCTTTGATTTGATAATATTGTTAATTATATTTTGCTAGTTATCTATAGTTTTAAGAAGTAGCATAAGAAATAGATTGTGATTAATTACCCTGTAAAGTAATTTCATCTGATATATAGAGAAGTGACAGTACTTTAAGCTTGTAAGTAGTGTAAGGAAAGATAGAAAGGAAAATCAACAAGACACTATAATTGGATTAGAATAATGCTAATCCTAACACTATAAAGCTAGTCTTATTTTTTAGAAGGAATCTAATGAGGAGTCTCCTCTGGTTTTTGGGTCACTTCTGGCATATTCAGCACAGTTGTGCTCCTATAGTATTTAAATGATATGTGGATGCTAGTCCAGCTATTAATAGTTTCCTGTATGTTGTGCTGCATAGTACTGAGTGAAAGGAGAGGAGAAAACCTCTATATCCCAAGCTTTCAATGAGGAGAGTGGGAGGAGAAAACGTTAAATGTGATTTCAGATATCCTTGCAGGACTCACAGGGAGCTCTGCGTTGATTTGTGTATGCTAAAATAAGTGGATACCTGAGTGATTTACAATGATGGTGATTATACCGAGCTTTCCACAGAACATAGTGTTAAGTTCACATGTGCATGCATGTGTTTGTCCCCACCATAGATGATGAAGTAGCTTTCAGCACTTCAAGGTTGAGTAGCAGTCCTAAGAGTGCATTTTACTCTTTCTTGGCTTCACAAATGGCTGGATATGTTGGTAATATAACAGAATATATGGCCAAATTTAATCTAGCTGATAGTAGGCTGTACTTTTTTTTAAATAATAAATTCAAAGGTTATTAAAGGACGATGTGTTACATTTTAGTTTTGAGTTGCATAGGATAACTTTATATTTACAGTTACCTTGCCATTATTTGAGGTCACATCAGTCATTTTGTGAATTATTTTGTGCCCTTTTTTCTCTCCTTTTTGACTATTGTCCTTTCAGTTACTTCCCTGCTCTTTAGTGTCTCAGCACAGAGTAAGCTGAGGAAATAAAAGGAAGTAAAATTCAAATAAATCTAATTTCCCTTCTTCCTCCTTTTCTTGACAGATCAGGTGGAGAGAAGTCCTTAGATTTTCACCAGAATGAAGGTTTGGGATTTTATTTGTCTACCTTTTCTGGTTCTCATTACAACAGATAATTATATTTAGACAAAAAGAAAGATGAGGTAATGGACTCAATTTTTAAGTGTTAGTAACCTAACAAAACAGTAGAAAATTTAGCCATTAGTTTAAAAATGAATTGACTCACTAATGACAACCACAGGAGAATCACAGGTATTTGATACACTTTTATTGTTCTAGTGCTAATAATAAGAGGAAAAGGGGGCAGCTACCTTCATTCATGAAGTTTATATTGAATGCTGTCTTCAAGCATTCTCTTGGAGAGCTATGGATAAAAGTTTGTGAAAACTCAGAATATGAGAGAGAGGACTTCTGGTTGGAATCATAAGAAAAGGCTCTTTGGTTTAGTTAGCATTGAATTAGACCAAGAAGGAATAAACTGAATATTCAGAAATCAGGAAGAAAGGATCCAGCAAAAGAAGGACAGCATGAGCCCCATACAGAACAAACAAATTGGGCCAGCCCCATAGCCTAGTGATTAAGTTCACCATGCTTTGCTTTGGTGGCCCAGGTTCAGTTCCCAGGTGCAGACCTACACCACTCATCAGCAGCTGTGCTGTAGTGGTGACCCACATACAAAATAGAGGAAAATTGGCACAGATACTAGCTCAGGACGACTCTTCCTCAGCAAAAAAGAAAAAAAAAAGTAAATAAATTAAAGCCAGGTCTGTTAGGCATCTGGAGTGGTTCTGCAACCTTTTTTAGGTCACCTCAACTTATACCTCTTCTCCCAGAAGGAAAGGAAAATGTTGTAGGATCCTTCTTTTCTTCCATTGCTTTCAAAATTGACCCACTTGGCATTCTTTGGAGAAGGTGCATTAATCAGTTTCAAATCATCCATTTCAATGATAGCCTTTTTGTTTGTCGAGGTCAGGTTAAAACCGACAAAGCTGCTCTTTCTGGTCAGAGTTATTCAAATACTGTATTTCTTGTGATATTAACCGGAATCACTCCTTTCTCCTTCATTCTTTTCCTATGCTTTTATAAATGGTTTTTCTTAAAATCTAATGTATAATGTATACCTGCTAAGAACATTGAGCAGACAGGACATCACCTCTGTTTCCCTTTTCTTCATTTGGTGGTGAGGAGTTAGCTTTCCAAGGGGATTTGGTGACTCTGACTCACAAAACACTTTTACTTCCTCTAGTTCCTTTTGATGAATGCAGAAGACAGGCTGGCTGGACTGCCAATAATAGGAATATCCATCAGAACAAAAAGCAACAAAATTCATAGCTGCCACTTTTAATTACATCAGTACTGAATTTCACTAATAATAGAAATACCACTAAAAATAGAGTGTGAAAAGGAAAGATTCAAAACAATTCAAACATAAATTTACAAGAAGGTCTTAATTTTCAGTGGTTAGACTTTTCCTAACTTCATTATCGCTGCACTAAGATGATGAAATTTATTTCATTTTCCTTATTTGCGATATTGTAATGAACATTTACTTGCAGGTGATGTGTCAGAAGAAAACCTTAAAACTTTTACGTAATCATTTATCTTGTACAGTGATGAGTTTTGAGGTAAATGAAAGATGGAAATGAGTGGAAATAGGAGGCTATCTAGTGTTTGAGTTTAGAGAGAAGCCATACTTATCTTTTCTGGTTTTCATGATGACATGGTTGTTGAAACATACTTCTGCACTTCCTTGGGAAAAGGATTATTATTAACATAAATCATTATGGTGACATAGAAGCAGCAAAGTCCATCTTGAGCATGTGAAAAAATCAAGGAGCAGCCTGTAAGTCACAGGATGACGGGTTTCTCCTTTTACGGTTGTTAGTATAGCATACTGAAAGAAATGGGGTCTGCAAGGCAACAAAGACTGACAGAGGTTGTGGGTCAAATCTCATTATTTTAAAAGAGGGGTTACTGCAGAGCTAAAGGAAGTGTTGGGGATGGGCAGCAACCACAACAAAAAGGCAAGACAAATAGTTTTAAAGAAGGTTTTTTATTTATTTATTTATTTTTGAGGAAGATTAGCCCTGAGCTAACTGCTGCCAATCCTCCTCTTTTTGCTGAGGAAGCCGGGCCCTGAGCTAACATCCATGCCCATCTTCCTCTACTTTATACGTGGGAGGGCTACCATAGCATGGCTTGCCAAGTGGTGCCATATCCACACCAAGGATTCGAACCGGTGAACCCCGGGCTGCTGAAGCGAAACATGAGCACTTAACCACTGCACTACCAGGCTGACACCGCCCCCCGCCCCCCGTAAAGAAGGCTTTTTAAATGGAGTTAAGAGGAGTGGACCATTGTTCTATAGTTGAGTCCTCTTGGAAACTATCGAGATTTTCTCCATTGTGGTCTGAGTATCTTAGCATTAAATTCTTGTGCATTGCAGTTAATATTTTCAGCAGCTTGTTGAGAAAATTACTCTTATCTATAATCATACCTTGGAGATTTGAAGTAGGAAGTTGAAGGGTTGGTGAAGGGCCGTATAAACAGTAAACAGTTGGTCCAGGAAGAGAACATGAAATAACTTTGGCCAATTAGGTAAAAGCTCTCTTTGCCCTTCCCTCTCAAGAAAGACTTCACAGTTGTACTTGCCAAAACCCATAAAAGAGAAGAATTGGTTTAAAGAATGTGTATAAATACTTTTGTACTATGTGTGAAATGGGAAGGTAGGAGCAAGGCACACTCAGGGAAGGGAAAAAAGGTAAATAGAATGTGAACAGAATTTCCCTGTTTTTGTTTTTAATGAAGTGTTGTATGACATAGTACCTTGAATTTGACCTTTTTTATTTTAATGTGAGATATCTTTTACGAAATAGGTCTCTTTTTTGCAATGTATTGCAAATATGTTATTCTTAGTAGGTAGCATTTGATGTTGCAGCTGAAGTCCAGAGGTACCAACTAAATTAATTACATGTACCTGGGTAAAGATGGATGTTTGTTTCTGTGTTTGTAATCTCAGTATTTCGCAAGTGAGCTAAAAATAATCCTGTAGTTACCCATGGAAACAAATAAAAATCACTGGTTAGGGGCCGGCCCCGTGGCCTAGTGGTTAAGTTCGTGCCCTCCCTTGCAGGCAGCCCAGTGTTTCATTGGTTCGAATCCTGGGCCCGGATGTGGCACTGCTCATCGAGCCATGCTGAGGTGGTATCATCCCACATGCCACAACTAGAAGGACCCACAACTAAGAATATACAACTATGTACCGGGGGACTTTGGGGAGAAAAAGGAAAAAGTAAAATGTTAAAAAAAAAAAATCACTGATTAGTTTCTCATTTTGGTACTATTGTGTTGTGCTAATAGTCCTATATTAGGCAGTGGTGGTTAGTTAAATAAATTGATCATTAAATTGAGAACAAGAATCAAGTCAGCACCTATTTCTTAATAACTAGAAACAATTCAAGGTGCCCAGAAATAAAATGCATGGCTCATAATATGCTCAAGGAGTTAATCATTTACTTAGAAAGCATGTGCATAGAGTGAAGTCTCATCTTTAGTGATTTTAACTTAGGGAAATTCAATTATTTATGTTAGGGAAAAAATTGGCGGTGGGAAAGGAAAAACAATTTCAATAGCCATCATTCACCCAGTAAACTTATGCTCCAGGCAGGCTACAAGTCAGGTGCTCTCTGTTCCTGGGTCGCTCTCACAGTGTGAGCGTCTTAACTTTAATTATGGCTCTTATGTCTTAATATAAATATTTTTTGTATATCACAGCTCCTAAATGCAGACCAGCTATGGTCTCTGGAGCTCAACTACATAAATGACATCTGCTTTAATGCTGGTGATGAAACTGGCTGTATTAAACTTATTGAGAGACAGTAGATCCGTCTCCACTGTGGTCCATGTCAAGATAATATTTACTATGTTTTAAAAAATATAACCTACTTACTAGAGGTTACCCACACTTCTCCCATCCCCCAATAAAGTGAATCTCTACTGGATATGAAGGTAGCATAGTTCAGGATAGTTTATGTGCTTAAGTATTGCTATTGATATCCCCAAATGTAGAAAAAAAAAGTTTGGAATGAAAGAGTTCACGGAGATGGTAAAACTTTAATTAGGCTTCGAAGGAAGTAGTGATATCTTGGCTTACAAGAGGAACCTCAACAAAGGAGAGGATGGAGGAAACCTACCTACCTAAGTTTGAAAACGGTGGGAGATAAAGTTACAAAGGGGAATTTGGTTTAGCTGATAGATTTTTAAGCAAAGTTGTGACATGATTAAAAATTTGTTTTAGGGGCCGGCCCTGTGCCTGAGTGGTTAAGGTCGCGCCCTCCACTTCAGCGGCCCAGGGTTTCGCCACGTGGGATCCTGGGCGTGGACCTGACACTGCTCATTAGGCCATGCTGAGGTGGTGTCCCACACAGCACAACTGGCGGCACTCCCAACTGGAATCTAAAACTATGTACTGGGGGCTTTGAGGAGAAGAATTAAAAAAAAAAAAAAAAAAAAGATTGGCAGCAGTTGTTAGCTCAGGTGCCAATGTGTTAAAAAAAAAAAAAGTTGTTTTAGAAAGATAGATTTCGAAGAAATCTGTTAAATTGTTTAGAAAAAAGAGGCTATTAAAAGAAAGACCAGTGATTTATCACAGAAATTTCAGTGTCAGGTGGTAATGACTAGTCTTACAGCAATGTGAATGGGCAGAAGGATAAATATGAGGTACATAATAATTTAAAGGAATGGAGTTGAGCTAGTTTGGGGAGGTAGAATATTGTACTACTTTACATTCAAATCTCTGTCCTATGACCATAGCAATCCTTTGATGTTGTTAAATACATTTCGTCCTTTTCAGATGATGAAAATGAGAGAGAGATTGGCTTTGGCTTACCACTTACCAGTGGTTAGATCTTTCTAATACATCATACAGTCTCATGATGACTTTAGCCTAAGACAAACTCTCAGTTTATCTTAAGACAAACTTCTTTAAAAAGAAGATCTTTTTAAAACCCTCTATGTACTTGCTTCTTGGTGTATCACATTACATATGGATGAATAATCACATCTAATTGGCTTAATATTTTTCATTTGTGTTTGTGTTTATTGCTCTATATGTGTTTATATGACCACAAACATCAGTTTCCGAAAACCACTGGGAGATAGGAGGCAACGTGTTCTAAATGTATTAGACATGCTATACTCATTAGGGATCCCCTAGTATAGACCTTCATGACTGCAAGATTTTGTGTATAATCTTCCCTGTATGCAATTCTTATTTCCTCTCTTTTGCTTGGTAAAATCTGCTTATTTTCTAATACGCTTCTGAAGAGTTACTTTTGTGAAATCTTTCCAACGCTCTACCTCCCCACAGGGCTGCCTGATTATTCTCTTGAGTACATGGTTGTGCATATAGATAGATTGATTGATTCCTTTCTTCCTACCTTTATAAGTAATGCTCCAATGAACATTTTTATGCACAATGCTTTTATTTGTTGTTGACTGACATTATTTCATAGGATAAATTCCCAGAAGTGCAATTACTAGGTCAAGGGCTGGGAACACTTTAAGGCTCTTAATATATGTATTCTGAACTTGGCTTTCGAAAGGATTACATGAATTCTGTCTCACTAACAATGTATAACTATACCTATTTTGCCACACTTTCATTAGGTTGGTTATATTCATCACTTTTAGTCCTTACAAATTCCATTGCAAAAAGTTATACCTTATTTAATCTGCATTTCTGTGACTAATTAGAGTGAGCATTTTTAAGCATCTTAAACTGTTGTATTTCTCTTTTGTTGATTGTCTTTGATATTTGCCTGATACTGCACTGAGATCTTAGTATATTTCTTATCAGCTATTTATAAGTTATTCTAAATATTATTGATATTTATGCTTTCTTATATTTACTATAATTGTGTAGCTTTTTCATATTGTTTATTTATAGAAATGTGAAATATTAACTTGTCAATTTTTTAGATTTTTAAAATATTCTTTCCATTTTTAAACTTAAAAAATGCCCTCTGCCAGAGTTTTTATAGTCACTTCTCATATTTTTATTTTATTTTTTGACATATAATTCTTCCCCATTTCTTTTTTGCTAGTAAAACTATCCTTTAATACACATGTTAAGGCTCAATTTATCATCAACACTTATCATCTATACCACATTTCTTTGTATACTCTAAAATTTCTATCATATGAAAGGTTGAACTAGATAACTAAAGGTTAACTTTTTGAAGCATTTTCAATCTTTTGTTATTTTGTTTCTCCCTTTTGTAATAGGACTCTTTCTAAAAAACTTTAATTTTACTAAATTAATTAGTATACTAAAAATGAATTTTCCTTAATAAGGTAGGGTTATCTTCCTGGTAAATAATTCTATTACTTATTAGATGCTTGAATTAAAACTATTTGAGAATAAATTGGATAGTTAAAAAATAAATTCTCGTCTTATATCATGCCATTTGCTTGTTAATGATAAAAGTAAATTGTATATGCAGTTCCAAAACTTGTCTGTTATTCCTTCTTACAGTAAATCATGTTAATTATTGTTTGGTTTTTCTTTTTTTTCTTTATATTCATTTTATTGTTTATTTTCTAACTTTTTTTAATTGAGGTATAAGTGACATATAATGCTATGTTAGTTTCAGATGTACAATATGAATTTTCTTTTTTTAAAATAAAAACGTGGCCGGCTTGGTGGCACAGTGGTTAAGTGCGCACGTTCCGCTTCGGCAGCCCAGGGTTCCCCGGTTCAGATCCCAGGTGCAGACATGGCACTGCTTGGCAAGCCATTGCTGTGGTAGGCATCCCACATATAAAGTAGAGGAAGATGGGCATGGATGTTAGCTCAGGGCCAGTCTTCATCAGCAAAAAGAGGAGGATTGGCAGCAGATGTTAGCTCAGGGCTAATCTTCCTCAAAAAATAAATAAATAAACAATAAAAGTGCATTTTCCACTAAAAAATATTCTCAAAAGTTTTGAAAAATACAGAAAAGGGTTATGATAAAAATTTCAAATATCCAAAATTCTATTATTTGCATTTTAGTTTATTTTATGTTGAAGTTTAGGTAATGAAATGGAAGTGTTTGTAAATGAAACGGCAAACTGGTGTCATGACCCTCCCCTCTAAAAAGTGAAAATGAGGGGAGTGGGCATGGAGTGAAAGACTTTAATGATATCAAGTAAGAAAGGACCGAAAAAAACCCATTGTATTAAGCAACAAGGATATTGGTGACCTTGGCAATAATAGTTTGAGTAGAGTAGTTTGGACTACAGCTAAAGAAATAGAAACATGGAGTTTAGATAGCTCTTTTTTTCCTAAAGGAAAGGAAAAGAAATTGAGAAGTTTCTAGGAAAGAAATGTGGACTTGAAGATGACTTTCTTTTTTTTTTTTTAAAGATTTTATTTTTTTCCTTTTTCTCCCCAAAGCCCCCCAGTACATAGTTGTATATTCTTCGTTGTGGGTCCTTCTAGTTGTGGCATGTGGGATGCTGCCTCAGCGTGGTCTGACTAGCAGTGCCATGTCTGCGCCCAGGATTCGAACCAACGAAACACTGGGCCGCCTGCAGCGGAGCGCGCGAACTTAACCACTCGGCCACGGGGCCAGCCCCTGAAGATGACTTTCTTAATGAAGAGAATGAAGATAAAGGGGCAGAGGATATAATTTTGAAATTTCTTTGAGAGTGGGAAGAAACAGGTTCCAGACCCATGTTAGACTGATTGACTGAACAGAAGAAAGGGTACCTCTGTAATTAGAGGGAATGAGAAAATGTGGGTGTGCATAGCGGTGAGCTTGGAGCTTTGGTAGAAAGAAATTTCAGAGAATTCAGATTCCAAATATCAGAAATTCTTCAACCAGAAATGACTCTTTGCTGTTTTCTAATAAAATAAAGTTTTAATTTATAGACTTTTTCTATGTAAGTGTGTGTGTATATATATATATATATTTTTTTTTTTTTTTTTACAAAATAGCAATTATATATGTAGTTTTGCATTCTGCTTTTTTCACTTTATTCTTTTTTGGATTATATCATGAGCATTTTCTCATGTCATTAAATATTTTAAAACAGCATATCATAGTTTATTCAACAACCCAAGTTTAGGACATTTAAATTTGTTTTTGATTAATGTGTAATATATATGGTGTAGGGGAGAAAGAACTGTTCATCCACCCTTTAGGTTCTTCTGGCTCGCCTAAGAATTAAATCAGCTTGAGACAGAGTAACAGGAGAAAAATCAAACAAAGTTTAATAACATGTATACATGGGGGAAACCCAGGAAAACCAACTAACTCGCCAATATGGCTGAAGCCACCACCTTAATACTATCTTCAGTTAAAGGTAAAGGAGGATGTTGGATGTAGTGGTTTGAGACTTCAAAGGGGAGGAAGGCAATTCAAATGGAGATGGAAAAACAAATGTTGGATAAACAAATGTTTGCCATGCCTTGCAAACACAATGATAGATGGAGAGGGCTTTGATCTAATGGGCCTTGCTAGGTTCCTCCCTGTCTATCACACCTAGTTTATATTATACTATAGTTATCTTATAGTATTAGCTCCTCAACTTTCTTATTGTTTCTAATAATTTTTCAGTGGGTGCTCTAGGCTTTTCCAGATATATAATCATCTCATGCAAATAAAGATAATTTTGCTGGCTTGCTTCTCATATTTGTAACTTTATTCTTCTTTGTAAAGGATATAATAAAGTCGGCTAGTACCTGCAAAGCAGTGTTAACATTGAGCATCGTTATGTTTTTACTGACTTTGGTAATGCATCAAATACTTCATTATTGTCTATGATATGGGCTTTTGGTTTGTTATACGTATTTTTGAAAATCATGTTCAGCAGGCATTCATCTATTTCTATTAAAACTTTTAAAAAATTCGGAAAGGAAGCTGAATTTTATTTAAATGTGTGGGCAACTTGGTTGGGGCTGGCCCTGTGGCACAGTGGTTAAATTCAGTGTGCTTTGCTTTGGTAGCTCAGTTTCATGTGTTTGGATCCCAGGCATGGACCTACACCACTCATCAGCTGTGCTGTGGTAGGTGACCCACATATAAAGTGGAGGGGATTGGCATAGATGATAGCTAAGGTCTAATCTTCCTCAAGCAAAAAAAAAAACAAAATAAGGAAGATTGACAACAGATGTTAACTCAGGGCTAATCATCCTCACCAAAAAAAAAAAAAGTAAATAAAATAATAAATAAACAAAATAAATGCATGGGCAACTTGGTATTTCTTGATGCCCTTCTCCATTTACCTTAGTGTTGTTTAAGTTTGTTTGTTGTTTTATAATTTGTGGTAGAGGTTTAGATGTTGATGGTTTTTAATATTTGGGGTAAGCAACAAGGGAAACTGATCAACAGGATATATAGTTCAGATATTTTTTCTCTTAGAACTTTTTCTCTGAATCTCTTGAGATATGTGCTGTGGATGCACCGGCATTCCTATATTTGAGGGTCAACCTTTGATTTTAGCAGTTTCCCTGCTTCAGGGAGAGCCTGGCACACCTGCAGAAGGGGGGGTGTAAGGAGGCAGAGAGTGAC
This sequence comes from Equus quagga, assembly GCF_021613505.1. Taxonomy (NCBI): domain Eukaryota; kingdom Metazoa; phylum Chordata; class Mammalia; order Perissodactyla; family Equidae; genus Equus; species Equus quagga. The sequence continues at coordinate 100,665,052 of NC_060270.1, read as the reverse complement.
CACTGTGTCATGCTGTGGATTATGAGTTTTGTCTGGTGAGTCAGCACTTACTTATGTCTGCTTAGTCACATTTGGTCATCACCTGCAAAGCTGGTTCTTTTTTAACCCTAATGACAGGTTAAAGAAAATTAAAATGAAGAGGCAAAAAGGTAGCCCTGGATGTCTTTCTGCTATGTGAACATGGGTCCCAAGCTCTGTGATCCTCACTTCTCTTAAAGGCCTTCCATGTCCCTAAACTTCAGTATGGGTTGGGATATTTCAGAATATTCTCATGTGATTCCTACCTTATGTATGTTGTACTCTTGAGGAATTTGTGTATTGAATCAGTCTTGTTATAATATTGATATTTCCCTGGCTTCTTTGATGATGGCATTTCCCTCACTAGTTTTGGTCCTTTTTGGTAGATTTTTGGGAGGCATTATGTGGATGGATGTTGTCTTATTCAGATTTTAAGGCTCTTTTCACATATTCAAAAAATGCTCCTCAGAAGAGGTTGTATGTACCATTTTATAACCTATCCCTAGACTTTGAGAATGTTTATTTTTTTCATTGTATTCTTAGTGGGAATAATTTTTATTATTTTAATTTGTATATTCCTAATAACAGATAATCATACATTTCTGAGTTTATTGAGGAAGTATATTTGTGTTTGAATTGTTAGAAGGAATGATGTTGGTTAGATTTTTGGAGGGATGTGATTATACATAATAATCTTAAAGTTTTTTTTTTTATTCCACCCAAAAAGGCTCATTATGAGGTATGGGTGATTATTTTCATAGGGACAGCAAGAGTGTTAACCATATAGGCCTCCTTGAGTTTACTTTTGCATATCTAGAGCCTGTACACTATTGTACAACTATAAGGGTAAAAAGTTAACTTTGACTCTAACTTCATAAGGAGTCTTAGCTAGGACGTTTAAAAGCCCCTGTTATTTACTTTCCTCAGGCTAGGAAAGCAAGCCCAGGACACTACCAGATTTCATCTACAGTAGTACCCTTAAATATCCCTGAAATTCCTTAAGGTTCCTGGCCTGCCAGGAAGTGACCTTCCTTATCACCTCTAAGGTTGAGCTCTTGTACACCAGGGACCAGGCCAGTTTTTCTGGGAGGGCTTTGAAGACATTGGATCAATAAGTGAAGTCAACCTTAGTTCCTTACAAGTAGCTTGTCATACCTGTTTAAATGAGCATTGCTCTCAAATGGTGACACTCCACGTAAAGCTGTGGTTGCTCAATAGGTTCGTCCAATTATATCCTGATAAAAAGGAAGACAAGTTCTTATTGAATCTATGTAAATATCTCTATTGCCATGAAAAGGAGTCTGAAGAGTTTCTGAATTCTGAGGGTTAATGAGAATCAGATAGAATTTTAACATGTTTCATTTTGGTTTATGTAAGCAGAGTTTACTAAATTCTTGTGGTTATAGATAACCTAAGAAGAAAGAAAATGGAACATTAAGACAATATGAATAATATTCCAATCAGATAAACCTTGTATCATCAGTTCATTCAGTAATAATGGAATTTTTGTTGTTTCTCTGGAGCTTGAGTTAGCTGTCTACTGTTATGAAGGTGTCTGCTTCTGGACTAAAAGGTGTCCTGAAAATCTTAACTCAGTCTGAAGATGGTCTGAAAGTTGTTTGAGAGATGTCACTGTAGAAGCCCCTACCAATATTCTATTCTTTGAAGTGTTGTTAGTTTGAAGTACCTGGTATAATCCTTTCCACAGGCTCTTCAACTCTCTTTTATTGAAGACAGGAACTCTGACCTGTAGCTTGTGGCAGAGCTTTCAAGAAAACATGAGAGTAAAACAAAAGCTATCTGGAAAACAGAGACTTAATGGCTGTGTTAATTTGTTACTGTAATTCATGACATCAGGATGGAGGAGTGTAAAATTCTTTATTGGAGTACAGTGTATAACTATTTCGTAAAAGTTTTGATCAGTATTTCCCCTGAGGTTGAAAATGTAATGCACAGTGAGGGCATTGACACGTCTCCAGGGACTTCTCATAAAACTAAATTTCTGAAATATTTATATTAATAACATTTTGCCTATAGAAACTTAACCTAGGAAAGGGTAAGTGTCTGTCTTGATTTGACTTTTCCCATACGTCTCTTATAATAGTAACATATCAAACAAACCTAATTCTTTCTAGCAGTTCTGTTTTTATAAGGTGAAGTAAGAAATCTTGTGGGTTTCTTTTGAGGCATACTAGGAAATCTCAAAGATAGTTTTAGTGTAAAATATTATAAAAAGTTTTAAATTTTCTATATTTAGGAAATGATTAGAAAAATGCAAAATCAAGAGTTGTTAGCTTTAGGGCTTGATTAAAATAGAATCATGAGTGCCTGAGAAACATACTTATTTACCTATTTAAGCAAAGTAACAATAAAAATAAATATGAAAGATAATACTTTTGCTAATTCATAAGTTAGGAGGAACCTTTATTCTTTGTCCTTTTTCTTTAGATAATCAAGTACATAAAGCACATAAAGTTATTCTCATAGAACATAGCATCTCTGTCATTTAGGCACATTACACAGAAGGTATAGAATACCCTCCATGTGGAAGATGAAGGAATTTATCTGTATCCCAAGGAAGCAAGCCCATCAACATTGAATGAAATTTGCTAAAATTTAAAATGTTTCATAGCTTCTTTTCAGACTTGACTATTACAAGTCAAAGCAAGTAAAATTTACTTTCCAAGTTAGGTCCTTTTTTATCATCTTTCATCTTGGAAAAAACGGACACTTTACTTGAAGTCAGTGGTTCTCTCTAAGGGGATCTGTAAGATCAAAACTGTCTTCATAACAGTACTAAGATGTTATTTGTGTTAATATGCAATGCATTCATCATTACTGTCTTTAAATGTATCCATAAATAAATCTTTAAAATAATTTCTCAGTTTTAATTTTCAATATGGTAAACATCAATAGCTATAATCCACATAAAGTAAAACTTCTTTAGAGTCCTAAATAGGCCCCAAGAGTAGAAAGGGGTCAGAAGACCAAAAAGCCCAAGAATTCTTCCTTTAGGACCAAACTCTTTTATTTTTTGAAAATAAATACACATATCCAATTATACTTCTCTGTAACTGTTGCTCCTAGTGTAGTCTCAGCTAGTCATATTGATTGTAACTTTTAGCCAAACTAACTAATTTCTGTTTCACAGAGAAAAGTTAGGGGTGAATAATCAAGAACTACCTGCCTTGGGGCCGGCCCAGTGGCACAGTGGTTAAGTGCACATGTTCCGCTTCTCGCTGGCCCAGGGTTCGCTGGTTTGGATCCCAGATGTGGACATGACACCACTTGGCAAAAGCCATGCTGTGCTGTGGTAGTCGTCCCACGTATAAAGTAGAGGAAGATGGGCATGGATGTTAGCTCAGGGCCAGTCTTCCTCAGCAAAAAGAGGATTGGCAGTAGTTAGCTCAGGGCTAATCTTCCTCAAAAAAAAAAAAAGAACTATCTGCCATACGCCAGCATTTTAGCAGACTAGCCGAGCTCATGAGCACACATAACACAACTTTTTACAGCCATACCTTTTACACCTTAAGGTGGCAAAAATGAATGCTTTCATTAACATGACCAAGAACTATAGCTTGTTAATATTAAAATATGAAGCAAAAATATATAATCTTAAAACTATGCTTAGTAGTCAATGTTTCAGTGTTTTACTTAGAAATTACCTAGGTATCTAATAATCATCACTTAATTAACTTAATATCAGTCGAAGGTTTTAGGTTACCTGAAGATGTTGAAAATTACCTTCAAGCGCTCATGCTGCAAGAACATAGTTACTGTTGAAATAAAAATTTGTCAGAACAATGAGTCAATTTAGTTGAGCATAGGAATTTATAGTTTTCAAGATTGTAAACATTGTATGGTATTAATGTTAGCTTGTTTGGTTAAAGCCATAGCTTTTTCTACCCAAATTTATTAAATTCATCTAATTTACCAAAGATTTGCCTTAATTATGGAAGCTTGGGTTCTTAAAAGGTCCTAACTTTGTTTTCGTAAGTATCTTTTTTTCTAATGCACATTTAAAATATTACAAGTTCAGTTTCTTTATTCTTTTTTTTTTTTGAGGAAGATTAGCCCTGACCTAACTACTGCCAATCCTCCTCTTTTTATGAGGAAGACTGGCCCTGAGCTAATATCCATGCCCATCTTCCTCTGCTTTACACATGGGACGCCTACCACAGCATGGATTTTTTCTTTTTTTTTTTTTGCTAAGTGATGCCATGTCCACACCCGAGATCCGGACCTGCGAACCCTGGGCCACTGAGAAGTGGAACGTGTGAACTTAACCACTGCGCCACTGGGCCGCCCCGCAATTTTCTTTATTCTTTGGGAATTTTAGTTTAAAGACAATGAAAGCCTTGGAAATGGATAGTGGTGATGGTTGCACAACATTGTGAATATACTTAATACCACTGAAATGTACATTTAAAAATAGTTAAAATGGTAAATGTTATATATATCTTACCACACACATAAATAAAAAGACAGTGAAAGGTACAGATAACAGGAAGATGTCTTAGATAGGACATTAGTAATCTTTTTTTTGCCTTTGCTAAAGTTCTTCCACAATTTTTCCTCTTAGGAACATTCATGTAAGAGAGTAAGATTTGGATGTGCAGAACGAAATAGGGGTACATTTCAGATTGTCTGTAGATAAAGTTGAGATGCAAAAATTTGGCCAAATGTTTGCATGTTCAGTATGGAACATAGTGGTAGATAGGGTCAAATTGTAGATTTTGGACATACTCTTTGTTTCCTGATGTTTACAGGTTAGCATATCATGTATTTCATAAATGATGTTTATTTTCTCTTTCTTATTTCGATTGTCACATAGAGATGGAGGCTTACATATTTCGTTTCTCATAGCAGTAGAACAAGTCCATTTGTTATGAGTTTTGGCCAAATTGCATTACATCTTAATGCTTTACTTTGTCATTTACTTATTAATTAGGGCAAGGAACTTTTAGAGTTGAGATGAGAGGAAATAAAAATATCAATGAGATACTTTATTGATTATCTTATCTAATTCTCTTTAACAAAAAACTTTAAAGTTTAGCAGCTTAAAACAACAAATATGTATTATTTACATTTCTGTTGGTCAGGAATCTGGGAGTGACTTGAGTGGTTTTAGCTCAGGATCTCTCATGAAGTTGTCTCAAGCGTCCAGTTGAGACGGCAGTCATCTCGAGGCTCAACTTGGGCTGGAGGATCTGCTGCCAAATTCACATGGTTATTGGCAGGCCTCAGTTCCTTGTTGGCTCTTGGCGGGAGGCCTCAGTTCTTTGTCACGTGGTCATTTCCTCAGTGCTGCTTCTGATGGAAGCTTGATTCCCCCAGAGTGAGTGATGAAAGAGAGAGAGAGAGGCAGAGGCATAGACTCCTTGGAGTGACAATATTGTGAGAGAGGAAGAAGAAAATTTTGAACATAAAGCGGCTTGGAAAAGAATAAACAGTTTAAAGGATCTAATAAAGTTATGATTTTGGATAGTCACAAACTTAAGATGACCCCAGAAATACTTTGAAAATCTACCAAAGAAATTTCTATTCCCTACAGACCTTAATGTATATCATTGGTATAAGGTGTATATATATGTGAAAGGTTCACAACAGTATTACCAGAAGGTTTATTTTCATTCTTAAAGGTAGCTGCTTTACTTGAATTAAAAGGTCATATGAGAATTGACTATTTCAAAGAAAATTAAAGTCTAAAATGAAGTCCCAATTAGGATCACAAAACATGCTATCGTATTTAAAAGACTTAATTTTAGTACTGTGAATTTTACTCTAGAAAATAAATCTGGACACTTGGTAATTTTAGGTTTTTGTTTTGTTTTTTGGCCACTCAGAGTGGGAGTGGAATCAAATTTTTAGAAAAGTTATAAGTAAAATGTAAGTACTCTTCCATAAAAACAATCAAGGAAAAAATGCTGGAATGACAGGCTCCTCCCTTTGAATATCTTTAAGATTGTATGTATGAACTATGATTCCCTTCTTCTTTTTTACATTTTAGATTATTTTCTTACTAAATTACTGTATATGCCATTCAATACTTGACTCTCCCTGCTTAACTGTTATCTTAAATATTTGCTTCTGCTTCCTGATTCTTCCTTTGTTACCATAGAAACAGAAGTGGACTAGGGAACTGACAAGACAGCCAGCAACTGAAATTAATGAGCATTTTATTCTTCACCTGTAGTTGTTGTGTCCCATTACAGCTCCTGTTTTAATAAAAATAAGCAAGCGATGTAAGGCCTGTTGACTAGGAGAAAAAAAAGCCTGGAACTTAACTCTCATTTGCTTCAAACTTGTTCGTTTACCCAGAAAGCTATTAGATAAGAGTTTTTCTAATACCTTGGAAAAGAACTTTTCATTCTTGTGAATGGTTAGACCACTATCCATTCCATATTGTTATACCTTTAAATGTTTATAATGTGCTTTTCATTTGTAGGTATTAAAGTAATACATGTTTTTAGGGAATAAGATTTTATATTATTTGATGTAAGCCTACTGTTGTCAAAATGTTTTCGTACATATGATTTAAGTGAATCTGAAAAATAGATATAGGTCTTAAACTCTGAGAAGGCATTAGAAATATTATTAAATGTAATAAGACTCCTGTTTATCATGTCAAGAAATAAAAGTTTTAAAATAATTAGATTTTAAAGTGTAAAATGTTATTTTTTAAGGCTAGTTAGCTTTTTTAGAGTGCTACTTTACGTTTTTTATTTTCCTCTTGAAATGTAGATAAATCTGATAAAGTCCACATTGTGAATAGATGAACTATTAGAGATTGCTAGAAGTTTGCTTCCTTTAATGTTTTCCCCCTTTTTTGCAATTAAGGAATAGCACACTTTTTGGAATTTTTTGCTTTAGAAACCTAAGTTAAAGCTTCTTTCCTCTGTTGTTGCCTTTAAAACCCTTAATTACTATATTAAATCTATTCTCTAAGAAACAGAGTTGTTGAAGAACTTTTATTTGATTTTCCTTTGAGTAGGTGATTAATAATAGGTGCTTCTTGCTGAGTGTGTTTTCTTTCAGTATGGTCTTTAAATCTGGTTCACGCTAAGGTTTGGGAAATTCTTAGACTACATGATTTTTAGGCTCCAGTCTTACATAATAATGGTTTTTGAACTATTTTGATTATGCTTCCCTATCAGTAAAAATGTTTTGGAGCATAGATCACCAACATATATTTGTTTATGAATTATATAAATTTACTAATATTCTAATATATAGAATATATAATATACTAATAAATATAAATGAAAATAAGATGACATAAAGGTAATTTAAGTAGTTTCTTAAAGTATTCTGCTAATGATGAAGGCTTTAATTAGCCAGTTTCTCAGAGTGCATTGTGGACACTTAGGGTGATTAGTAAATATCTATATTTCAAATAATTTATTGTTAAATTCATAATTATTTTTGGCTGAGATCATCCTTGTTTTTTCCTTATAACATGACTGATAACTAGGAGCAGAAGCATTATCTTTGTCATTTTCATGTTGTTTCTTGTGATTCTATTACTAGTATTATATTCTGTCTTAGTCTGTTCTGGCTGCTATAACAATACCATAGACTGGTAGCTTATAAACAGTAGAAGTTCATTTCCCACAGTTTTGGAGGCTGGGAAGTCCAAGATCAAGGTGCTGGCTATTTCCACGTCTGATGAGAGCCCACTTCCAGGTTCATAGACTGTAGCCATCTTTTTGCTGTGTCCTCACATGATGGAAGGAGCAAGGTAGCTCTCTTGGGCCTCTTTTATATGGGTACTAATCTCATTCCTGAAGTCTCTGCCCTTATGACCTAATAACCTCCCAAAGGCCCTCCCTACTATCACATTGGGGGTTAGGATTTCAACCTAAATTTTGCGGGGACACAAACATTCAGACTATAGCATATTCAGTCCATGATTTTTTTTCTTTGAAGGAATCTTTGTAAGCCCCTTTTATTTTGTGAACGTTGGTTTAAGATAGTTTATATAATTTATAAATCCAGTTTACCGTAGACATATATATTGTCATTCTGGACAATATGCTGACCAAATGAGTAAGGATACCACTGTGAGCTCTTCTACAGTGCGGAATTCGTACTCTTCCTGCAGGATAGGTTGGGTACCATATGTGATGCATAATTGCCTAACATTCAACCCCATGGGTGGCGTCAGTCTCAACTCACATATTAAATACTAGTGTTAGTTGTTAGCGAAATTTTTTTCCTCAATAAAAATTGTACTTTTTATGATTCCTTCCTATACTTAAATAGATTGTTTAGTGTTTTTTGCTTATCTGTATCTCCTTAAGATAGACTAGCTAAGGGGCCAGCCTGGTGGCGCAGCGGTTAAGTTCGCACGTTCTGCTTCTCGGCGGCCCGGGGTTCATTGGTTCGGATCCCGGGTGCGGACACGGCACCGCTTGGCAGCCATGCTGTGGTTGGCGTCCCACATATAAAGTAGAGGAAGATGGGCACGGATGTTAGCTCAGAGCCAGGCTTCCTCAGCAAAAAGAGGAGGACTGGCAGTAGTTAGCTGAGGGCTAATCTTCCTCAAAAAAACAAAAAACAAAAAAAGATAGACTAGCTAAATATATTGTCTGTACCTCATATTTGAAGAAATAATTTCATATTAAATTTTTTATTTTATTTATATTTTAATTTTTGGTTTTAGAGATGCATAGCAAATATTTTCTTTGGAATAGATGATTTATTTGCAAATAAATTTGAACAAAGTCCCAGAACTAAGCAAGATTTCTCATCTCAGGGGAGAGTTATTCACCTAGGGGACATTTTCAAATATGTAGGATGTTTTGTCACAATGACTGAAGAAAGCTAAGGACGCTGAGATGGTAGGGCCAGCAATGCTAACCGTTTATAAGATCTGGAGTAGCCTCACCCCAGTGAAGAATTGTCCTGTCTAAGATATTAGTAGCACCTGTGAAACATGGGGCTAAAATCGTATTTTGGAGTTATTGTTTGCTAACATGACTCACAAATAATTCATAGATATATCTAATATTTTTATACCATGGATTAAAATTAAAGTTCATTTAAATATGTTTATATAATGGCAAGGTATGGCTGTAAAAGGTGTTGTGCTTGCATTGACAAATTTTTTGCTTATGCTGTACTCAATTCATTGCAGCATTGAGTAACTACTATTGGTAATTCATTTGACTAGGTGCCAAGACGTAAAGATGAATAACACAGTTATTTTTCTCCCTGTTCACAGGCTAGTAGTGGGAAACTGTCATGTAAATAATTATAATTGAGGATGATAAGTACATCAGAAGAATTCAACTTAATGTAGAGAGGTAGCCCTGAGGAAGGTAACTCTGAGAGTGGTAAGGTTTAGGGATTAAGTCACCATATTCTTAAACTCTTTGAGGGTAAAGAGAGCGTCTATTCATCTAAAAGTTATATATTTACAAACATAGCACTAGACCTTAAACTTGGTAACATAGTCATAGTAAATAAGTGTTAGTGATTAGACAAGTTGATATCTTAGGAAATTTTTGAAGAATGAATTGAAGTATGTCCAGGTGTGCAAAGCGGGAAAGGACAGGCAGGATTAAAGTACTCAGGTATTATAGGAAGTGCTAGCAAATAATGTTGGAAGAAGCAGTGAAGAAATGTGCAGGTGATGGGACATCATTAAAATTGTGGGGTTTTTTTCATTAAGTTTTTAGAAGGAGGGGAGAGATATAACATATGGTCAGATATAGGTTTTAGAAAGGTATCTCTCTTAGCTTTGTGGAAGATGTAGTTGAGGGAGGAGAAAGATGTTATCATTTCTTAGTAGTGAACTTCACGCGTGTAAGATTTTGTGGTATCAAAATGTTAACTAAAAGTCTAAATTTGAGCTTTTATACGTTAATTTGTATTATTTAGTTTTAAAGTTTATGTTATGCCAGTCTAAGTATATTTTATATTGAATAATTTTAATTTTTCAATACATTTTTAGTTATTCTTTATGATATCTGATCAAGTTTTTTAATGTTCCAAATGACCAATTCATTTATACCAGTGGTGTTTGGCTATAGAACAGGGAGAATGATTAGTGATCTTAATTTTTTTTATATATAAGAAATTTATAAGCCTCAAGTTAATAAACTGGTTTAACTGAATATTAGTTAACACTTTTAAAGTAGATTGCTAACATGGTTAGTAGTAATTGGCAAGAAAAATTCTGAGTTGTATGTAGAATTATGTGATTTGATTACTTCAACTCAGCAGATTTGTATATAGCTTAGCACCTTCCACACAAAAAAACAACAAAAAAAAACTATTTGGGTCACAAAATAAAAGCAGTTTTCATGGATTAAGTAATAACTTTTAGACCTGAGATCCTCTCAGATCCTTTTCTGCTTTGCCAGATGTAAACTTCTAATCATAATACAATTACCTCAAATTCTAGATCATCAATAAATTAACAATTAAATAGTAAAGTGTTTTAGGTTTAATGTGATATTTTAATTTTAAGGCTGGAATTATGAAAAAAGTAATTATATTATTGTAAAGACAATAATCTGCATCTTTACCACATCTAAAATGGACTTATTAATACATTTAAATTCTGAGTATTAAATCTGCCTTACTCATACTTAAAATAAAAAGTTTCTGAGTGAGCAATGTTAAGGTGACCTTTACTAAAAATATGAGATAAGTAAGCATGTAAAGAAAAAAGTAATTTATTTAGGCCAATAAGGTTGAAGAGATTATTTTTAAGTAAATGTTCAGGTAGCAAGGAGGTCACAGCTGACAAACATTCTGATAAGAGAGAGAAGTGGAAAACTTGGAAGTAGTCTAGCACCATTTAGCATAGGGGCAAAGTCCTAATCATTTAATGAGGGAATCAGAGCTGTAAAATTAATACATAGGAAATATCTGGTTGATTTTGTTAGATGATTCTCAGTATCAGAAAAAAGATAGACTCTTGTTTAAAGAGGAAGGGAAAGTATGTTGACCATTTTATTTAGAATATTTCTAGTATGGATACTTAAAATTTTTAAAATTGCTTCTGTTATTTGCATAATTTACAGGAACAGCAACTTAATACCCAGTGCAACTGGAGCTGATAGCTATTCATTTAATCAAAAAGGTCAAAATGGGAAATCACAAAAAAGATACATATAAACATAAACCTTTAATAACTTAAAACTTTCACACTCATTTGTGATATCTTTTTTGATCTGTTTGTGGGGGGCCAGTCAGTATTTTTTCTTTGAGGATGAATTCCCTAATAGGAAATCATTGTCTGTCTTCAACGCACACCTCCAAACTAAAAGTTTCATATAAGATTCTTTAAAGTGGAGCAAGAACTTAGACACTTAGAAAGCCAGAGTCCCTGTACATTTTATGATATTTTCTGCCAATATTTTATACTTTGTCTTACCTACATGTAATTTAACAGTAACTTTAAAAAAATACCCACTTTTATCAAGTTTTTAAGAAGTATTTAATTTTCAGGGAAATAATCTTTCTTTTTGTGCTCATTTCATTGTTTTAGGTTATAATTAACTAAATTATATAAATACAATATCAAATATTGCTAGCCTTAATAGTTTGAGAACAAACAAGACTCCTTAGACATGCAAATCAAATAATGGGAACAAAAATATGATGGCCCACTGGAAAGAAAAAGAAATAATTGCCATTAAGACTTTTGCCTTTGCGAAACTTCTTTTTTCCATGTACCTGGTATTGCCCACACTCATCATCAAGTCAAATCATCTCTGAAAGGTATCTCAAAATGATTGGCCCTTAAGTAGCTCTGGGACGTAAGCTCTGGTACACTTACCTTCCCACTTTTCCATACACCAGCCTGGGATTTTATTAGATGGATATAATCCCTTCTCTTTTCCTGTAGTTCCTTTATGTTACTCACATATCTTCCTCCTGCATCATCATTTTTCCCTTTCTTGGATTATTGCCATCAACATACTAAGGGAAAAAAAAGCCCTCTCTTGACCTTTTCATTCCCTTCGTTACTGCCTTAATTCTCTGCTTTTTCATTCGGCAGAATTGTATTTGCTACCTATAATGTTCTCCTACTATTCTTTCTTGATCTGACTTCAGTCATGCTTTTGCTTCATATCAACTCCACTGAAACCGTTTTTGTCACTGTTCCTGGTGACCTCTGTGACCTCAATCAGTTCCCAATTCTCATGTTTCTTGACAACACTTGCAGCATTTGACACAGTTTGTCACTCTCTCTTCCTTGAAACATTCTTTTTCCTTTGCCTTCCAGAATTTCATATTTTGTTTTTCTTCCTAGTTTTCTATTTTCACTTTCTTTGCTGGTTTTTCTTCATCTGTCTGCCCTTGCCCCAGGCCTTCGTCTTTGTACAACTTCTGTTCTTTTACCATAATCACTGACTTGGTGAAATAATTCAGTCCCCTGGATTTAGACAGCATCTAAATGCTAATGACTCCCAAATTTACGTATTCCTTTTTTTAAGGGGATTTTTAAAATTGGATGTAATTGACATATAACATTATATTAATTTGAGATGTACAACATAATGATTGGATATTTGTGTATGTTGTGAAATGATCACCACAGTAAATCTAGTTAATGTCCGTTACCAGACATAGTTACAAATTTTTTTCTTGCGATGAGAACTTTTAAGATTTACTCCTTTACCAAGTCTCAAATATGCAATAAAGTCTTATTAACTATAATCACTATGCTGTACATTACATCCTATGCCTTATTTATTCTACGACTGGAAGTTTGTGCCTTTTGATCCCCTTCACCCACTTCACCTACCCCCATCCCCAACCTCTGGCAACCACCAATCTGTTCTCTGTATATTTGAGCTCTTTTTTTTTTTAAAAGATTTCACCTATAAGTGAGATCATATGGTATTTGTCTTTCTCTGACTTATTTTAGTTAGAATAGTGCCCTCACCGTCCATCCATGTTGTTGCAAATGGCAAGATTTCCTTCTTTTTTATGGCCAAATAATATTCCATTATATGGGGACCGGCTCCATGGCCGAGTGGTTAAGTTCGTGTGCTCCGCTGCGGCAGCCCAGGGTTCGGATCCTGGGCGTGGACATGGCACCGCTCGTCAGGCCACGTTGAGGCGGCGTCCCTCATCCCACAACTAGAAGGACATGCAACTAAGATATACAATTGTGTAC